>NC_056744.1:339313562-339496062 GCF_019279795.1 Protopterus annectens | reverse complement strand
AGCACTGTAACTTGCTGTTACTGTTCTCTGTTGTATGTAGAATTTTGTCTTTTCTAAATCTGGGCTGAGTCTAAAAATGATCTGAAAAGTGTTAAAAAGTTCAACTAATTAAATGTTATGCGCTGTTAACAAGACGATTTCTGCCGTAACTCTCAGCTGTCCAGATGTTTGCCTGATTTTTTTGCTTTGTTCCTCATAAAATTTGTCATTTTCTGGCAAATCATTGAGGCTGGAAGTCACTAAATAATGACAGACATTTGAGTTTTACACTTCATATCCTTCAGAAAATGCATGCTAATGCAAAACCTTTTATTCTGTAATCTTTCTGAGTTTATAATAGTAATGTTTAAAATCAGTCCCCATTTTTGGACTTTTGTCCTCCCTGTTATTTTTCACTTTGTCCATATTTCTTGAGCCAAGAGGTTGAGAGGTATGCCTGTAGTCCAGAAGTTCATCAGTCTATATTTGTCTTCTGTTTGACTCGGAACAAATCATATAACCAGACAGTGCTCCTGGACTGAGTGTGAAAACTTCACGTGAATCAGTGCTGCATCCCATCTAACAAATATAAGTAAGTAACCGAGCACATCTTCCAAGATGGCTCCACACTAATTAGCTTAATTTTAGCTCTTCCTGAGAAATAACAGCCATTGAAAGTATCATTTTGGGTAAAATTCAGTTACTTGCTAGTAAGTGTGCTACCTGTATGCCAGCAAAGAAGACATTTAGAAAACCAGAAAGAAAGGGGAGTGGGAGGTTGGCATAATGGTTAAGGTGTTTACCTTACAGACACAAGGTACAGGGGTTGATTCTCACATGGGGTAATTGACTACGCTTAAAGTATCCCACAAGGACAGTTAGCCTAGTACTAATCTGTGAACCTATGAAACATAAAATATTATTCTACATATCCGCGTAGCCCAGTGGGTAGAGTTCCGGCTTATATGCACTGGATGCGGGGTTTAAATACATGGAAGGGAAATGAAGCATTTATTTAAGATTTGTGTGGCCTAGTGGGTTAGTGCACTAGGCTGTAGTTAACAGGGGCCCAGGTTCAAAACATGGCAGGGGAGATAATTTTTAATCTACCCTGCACAGATAGGCTAAAAGCCCTGTCCCTCTACTCCGTTTCATACAGACTCCTCAGAGAAGACCTCTGTCTGGCATACAAAGCAATCTCAGACCCCTCCTTGATGGGACTTCTGCATATCTGCAAGTCAAGCTCCACTCGAGTAGCCCACATGTGTGATCACCTCAACCTTGTCTATGACATCAGTAGGACTTGTTGGAGGAGCAGAATTTTTTTGTCCCAGAGACACCCTCATCGGTGGAATAGACTCCCTCTCCACATCAACCAGAGTACCTAATTATCCCTTTTTAAGTGTAACCTGGGTAACTAGATGGGAAATGGAAAATACACCCCTGGGATTCCACCTCTCTCTCTCTGCTGGACAGGGGCTTTGGGTGCTGACTTGTCTAAACATGGGCTAAACTCTTGGATAGCCTTAACTTTCTTTGATCCTATAAAAATCAACTAGAAAAAAGTAGAGAGAAAACACTGGCTGGGAAGAATCCTGCAGCTGTTCTACAAAAGGCATTCCAAACTTCATCTTTGGTACAAGAGATGGCTTCCAGTAATTTAAAGGAAAAATAAATCAAATATACTCAAGATGTAATTAAAATAAAAACATTGAAGGACTATATAAACTCAAATAAAAGGCTGGAAAAATAGAAACTTTAAGTAGCTATTCAGATGAACTGATAAAACTGCAAAAATCAAAAGCTGACTTGAAGGAAATGCTGGCTGAGTAACAGACTTTTCAAGAAGAGCTGTTTCAAAATGTGGTAGAGTTAGAAGACAGAACTCATACAGAAAACCTAAGATTTTGTACTTTTGCAGAGAAACTGGAAAGAACTGACTTTAATAATTTTGTGAAAAGCACAAATAAGCAGTTGGACTTGTATTCCGCAGCAGTATTTGTTAATTCATCCAGAAAAATGCCCTATACTGCAAAACATATTACTACCCAACTGTCCAACAAGAGACCTCCGTTCTGGTAACAAATTCTTAATACTTACAAATAATTCAAATGTTGCAGGAGACACTGTCTACTCCCAATGTGTTGCTAAACTCTGGAGTATTATCTCCATGCAAATAAACCTCTCTGACAAACTCAGTAGTTTTAAACCAGTGTTTAAACATCATCTTAACCAATCCTGGTCCTGTACATGCTCATCACAAGGCTAAAACTTTGTGTTTATTGCATAATACTCTTCAAATACTCTCCTTAAGCATAATTTTCTCAACATCTTGCTAAAATGACAAAACGGATTTCGTATACTACTGCTGCCTGAATAATCTACTAAATTGCATGTGTGCTTTGTCTTCAGTAACTTCCATTTTGTAAAATCTTAGAATGTAGAAATGTATCTACTGTTTGTGTATAAATGTGAATAGAAATGTAACTATTCAGTGTTTGACTGGGCCTTAAAATATAATGATGTAAGCAAGTAGAACTTTATTCCCTGGGCCTCTGCTGAAAATGGGAGTTACCCAGTCAGATTTTACTGGTAAATAAACACAAGTAAATAAATTAAATAAATGATTTAGTAAAGATACAATCATACCAGCAGAAACGGTTGATCCTGACAAATCTGTGGCAGAAGGGAAAAGTATTAAAAATTAGAGACAGCGACTGTTTGTGTAAAATGGTTATACACTACACTTAGCAGAAGAGAAGCAAATTTATCCCAACAGGCAGGGAATATTGAGAGGCAAGTGTGAGATTCAGTCTGCTGTATCCAGCTGTCTTCAAGAATATTTTTTTCCTGGAGGATCAAAGACATTTTTGAATGCAGAACAGGCTAAGGAGAAAATAAAGGTTATCCAACAAAGAGTGAGCTAGCAAACAGAAGGGAGACTCTGCATGTTCATCGTGTTTCACTGTTGCAGTCATTACACTTGGGTTATCCTGCTGGCAGGCTACACGCAGTCGGCCTGAATTCCAAAGTCCTGGTCCGGCGTCGGTTGCTGTCGCCTCTTCCCTGACATCAGTGCGCCAGGTGTATAAAAGATGCAACCAACGCCATTTTCTTCAGTCTTTCTTGCCGCGCGGTGCCCAAAGCAAAAGCAGTTAGAAAGCGCCAGTCGGCCGACTTCTGAGATTTTCAAAATCTAATTTCAGATCCGAAGTCTTCAATAAAGCTAAGTACCCCGTTGGGGAAACTTTTTTCTTGCTCCAGACCGATGTCAGAAAAAGTTAACAATTGTATTTCTTGTGGGAAGCAAATACCTCATAAGGATTTCCACTCTTACTGTATTCCTTGCCTAGGCCCTGACCACGACTTTGCTAGTTGTCTGTTTTGTGCTAGATTTAACCAATGCACTAAAGCGTCAGTACAATTTTGCTTTTCATTATTTTGGCAGAAGGTTTAACTACATAATGCCGTCGGAACAACCGATGACCGGAATTCATAAAAAACGCAAGGATACAGACAAGGACAAGCATCCGAGGTCCAAAACTGACGACGAAGCCTCTTCTAGGCCAGTCGCCGGTTCGCCTGTGCTCAGTGAGGTGCTTTCGCAGCCCCTGACTCCCGCTACCTCAGAGCCACAGGCCGCCTCCAACTCCCACGTGGAGACGGCTAGGCCTCTGGATACTCAAGGTATTGGCCTTTCGGAAACTAATCCCTCAGATGGGTTCGGGTGCTGAGCAGGCATCGGCTTCTGAGGGTGTCTTCAGACCTACACAACTTTATATAAAGCCTACTTCAGCATCCAAGACTAAAACAGTTTTAAAGACAAGGAAACCAGTACAGCATTCTCCAGGACAGGCTTCTATGCCTAAGAAACAGATGCTCAAAATGGCCGAAGACCTAATTACTCTGATCAGGGGTTCTCATCCCCCTTCTGTTAAGATGCCTAGGCAGGACACTGAATATGATTCCTCTGATCAGCTATCCATTTCCTCTGATTCCTCTTCTGATCAGGGATATTCTGTTCCTCCCTATGAGGATTCTGATGCTGAAGATAGGTTCATAGGTTCATACTAGGCTATCTGCCCTGGGGCAATTATAAGCCTAGCCCGATTCTGTATGGCTTACGTCACCCCTTGATTTGAGTATACTGTGCCCTTTTTAAGGTTTAGTTTACTGTGCCTCTGTCTAATAGTGACACGGGAGTAATCCCTGGGACAAACCTACGATCCCCCATCCACTTATCGAGATTTTTCTTGAAGAGATTAAGTGAGGTGCTCTGCCTCACATGAACTGGAATTCTATTCCAGAGCAAAGGGAGCCTCTGGGTTATGAACCTGTCCCTCCAGCAAGTTCTATTTATTTCTATGCTGAGGTTCAAGTCCCTTGAGCGTGTGGCTCTAAGGGATTTAGATTTACTGAGGTGGAGCATATCCATTAATTCTGGATTTGACATAGCTTTATATGTCAGGCATAGATCGCCTCGAAGTAGGCGGTATGCAACTGAGTAGAGCTGGAGTTTTTTTAACCGAACAGTATATGGCATCTGTTTGAGACCATTGATCCTCTTTGTGAGATACTTTTGGGGTCTTTCTAATTGCTGCAGGTGTCGTGTAAGGTACATCCCAAAAGGGGCATTGTATTCTATGATGGGCCTGATGAGGGATGAATAAAGTGGCACGATTACCTCTCTTGATCTAGATGTGAAACCCTTCGTGATGAGGTGGGCTATGTAGAAGGTCCTTCTAACCACTTTGGCAATGTGGTTTTCAAAGGAGAGATTGCTATCAACTTGGGTCCCCAGGTCCCTAATAACTTTCTCTGTATTTAATGGGTTTCCGCCTATGTGGTAATTTGTGGGCACATTGTTTTTGCCAAAGGGTATGACTATACATTTTTTGGCATTTAGCTTTAAACCATGGCACTGGCACCAGTTATCTGTCTCTGTGAGACCTTTTTGAAGGATGTTTGTGTCAGCTGGAGAGTTGATTATGGCGCCCAGTTTGCAGTCGTCTGCGAACTTGGTGAGCCATAGTCCTCCCACGTTTGCCTGTACCTCGGAAAAGTATATACCGAACAAGAGTGGTCCCAGGACAGAACCGTGTGGGACGCCACTTGTGACCGGTTTCGAGTCTGACATGGCTCCAGCAACTCTCACTCTGTGGGTTCTGTCTTTGAGCCAGTTTGTGACCCATCTTGTGACCTAGGGGTTTATATTTAAGCTGGATAGCTTATCTATGATGCCCGAGTGGGGTATTGTGTCAAATGCCTTTGCAAGGTCCAGATAGGCTGTGTGGACTACCTTCCCTTCATCTATGGCTTTGGTGACTGTTTCAAAGAAGTCAACCAGGTTCAAAAGGCAGGATCTGCCCATGACAAAGCCGAACTGGGTAGGATCTAGTGTCTGTAGGTCCCCAATGTCTTTGTTTATGAGCTCCATGATGATCCTCTCCATAGCCTTGCAGACTAAGCTAGTCAGGCTTATGGGGCGATAGTTTCCAGGGTCCGTAGAGGCTCCACCTTTGTGGAGTGGGACCACTGTTGCTGTACGCCATTCTGTGGGCACATACCCTGTAGTGAGGCTTAGATTGTATAGCTGTTTTATTTGAGGGATTAGTTCCTCTTGTAGTTCATGTAGGACACAACCTGGGACGCCATCTGGTCCCATGGAAGCAGTGTTTTTTGCTTTGGAGAGGGCAGCCTTCACCTGAGCATCTGAGATGTTGGGGAGGCACCCCCCTGCCGGGATAGATTCTTGCTCTTTTGGGGGGGGGAGGGGGTGGAGAAGTTTGCACTGAACCTGTCTGCCAGGATATTGGCTATGTCTGTGGGTTCAGTGTATTTTTTGTCGCTTAGAATCAACTCAGAACAAGTCTGGGAGTTGCATCCCAGGTTTCTAACATAACTGAAAAAAGCCTTATGATTGTCTTTTGTGTCCTGTGCAATTTTTCTCTCAAAGCTGGCCTTGGAGGATTTTATGAGGATCGTAATTTTTGCTAGTACTGATCAGAGATGCCTTCCCTATTAGGGATTTTGCTCTATCATGTAGTAGCTTCCTCCTTCTGTTGTACAGTTTATTTATGGCAGGGGTCCACCAGACTGGACGCCTGCCTTTGGATGATTGGGTCTTGGTTTTGTTTGGGATAGCATGATCCATGCATTCCTGGAGATGTCCGTAGAATGCATTTATATAGGATTCTGCAGTTTGGGCTGTAGTTTCCACTGGCCCTGGGGCTTTGAAGGATTCCACTTCGGTTT
The DNA here is from genome assembly GCF_019279795.1 of Protopterus annectens. Taxonomy (NCBI): domain Eukaryota; kingdom Metazoa; phylum Chordata; order Ceratodontiformes; family Protopteridae; genus Protopterus; species Protopterus annectens. Next base: position 339,489,828 of record NC_056744.1, on the reverse strand, counting down.
TGAGAAGTGAGAAGTTTGCTTTTGAGAAGTTTTTCACTGTGGTTTTCTGGGCTCGGGCTGGGGTCGGGATGTGGACATCCAGTGAAATTAATTTATGGTCTGATCTTACCAATGAGGGATATACTTCTGGTGTGGAGCATAGAGTCCCCATGTTGGTAATGATCAGGTCTAGTATGTTGTCCCCTCTTGTGGGAGTGGTGACTAGTTGTTCCATAGCATTTGAGTTTATAATTGCCAGGAATCTTTGGGCTAAGGTGCTGGGGCTTGAGTAGTGCTTCCAGTCAATGTTTGGGTAGTTGAAGTCGCCCAATATAATGGTGTTCGGGGAGATCTTCATGTTCTCCAATGTTTTCAGGAAAGCCGAATGGGATTCCTGACTTTGAGAGGGTGGTCTGTAGGATGCTATAAACTGAAAAGCTGTCTTGCCCACTGTTAGTTGCGCATGGATGGTCTCCGATACTTCGTGCAATGCCACTAACCTGGAGATGTGGATATCCTTGATAAATATGGAAACTCCCCCTCCTTTTGTGGTTCGGTCCGGGTTTTGGGGCCGAAAAGCATGATATGAGGTATAGCCTGGTAGTGCTGGGGTGCTCTCTGGAGCCTTGAACCAGGTTTCTGTCACTGCACAGATATCGATATTCTCCATACTGAGGAGAGCTTCGAGTGCGTGCATCTTGAGGTTAAGACTTCTGGCGTTGAGCAGCATTACCCTAAGTTTCTTGTTCCTTGTGCTGTCTATGGGGGTGGGTTTGACTTTTGAGCCTTGCCTAAAAAAGGCAGTATGGGGGTGGCAAGAGCCTTTGCCAATATCCGAAAGCCCAGTGGTGACAGGTGCAAGCCGTCCCTAGCGAAGCAACGTGGCTTGTCGAGCATGTCAACCCAGGCTGACAGACACTGGATCCCCTTTGAATGACACCAAAATTTTAGCCAATTGTTAAAATCGATCATTTTGTCTTTGTACTGTGGCATCATTCTAGGTAAGGGTAAGATGCTGCTCAAGGTCAGGGTCATACCAGCCTGGGCTACATGATCAGAGAGCTCCTCTGTCTCTTTTCATGTAGTCCAGGGCGGTACGTCTCAGGTCATTCACACCAGCATGTACAATGACTGAGTCATATTTGTATTTGCTTTGGAGTGACCTGAGTGCTTGCGTTGTGTCGGATCCTAGCACCTGACAGGCAGCTCACTGTGACCTTCTCTTTATTCAGCCTGGTGAGCGGGACATCAGTGTGTCTGACAATAGAGTCACCTATAACAAGAGTATCAGGTGTGTTATTCAGCCTTAAGGGCTGTGGCTGCTTGGCACACTGACTTTGTGGGTGTGTGTTTTGTTTTGAGGTAGCGTTTGCTTGGATGTCTGCTTTGGAGGTCTCTGTTGCTTAGGTAGAGTTTTATTTACAGCCTCCGAGTATGTTTTTGTGTATTTATGTGTTTGGTTCGCTGATGTGGTGGGACTATGTGATACTGGAATTGTGTTGTGTGAGGTTACCTTCTCCTCCTGACTGGTTACACCAGTTTTGAGATGAGAGAGCTCAGCCTCCAGTTTGGCTAAATAGTTGCATCTCTCACATATATTTGAACCTGTTTGGAGGAGGAGAGGGTTGTCCGTGTACATGAGACAGTTGTAACATTGCCTCAAAATTCCCAGATTCACCAGCTGGACTGGAGAGGAAACCATTGACTGACCTTTGGACATGCTAGAGTAATAGGGAAACTGAATTTAAGATGGACCAATAGAGGACAGGGTAATCGTAGAGAGTATAAGAGTAAGTAGCGCTTATGGTTTAATAGTGCTAACTTGTAGGATTACTTAATTGGACCAGTGAAGGGCCTTAGAATGAGAATATGGTGTTTAAATTGAGAGATAGAGCAGTTCTAAGGGAAAAAGTGAAGAGCAGAATTTGTGGAGCCAGGAATAGTTTAAACCAAATTAGGTGGCGCTGCCCGTTGTTGCGCTATGCTCAAAAACGCACAAAATCGCGCAAAAGAGGGTTTTAAGAGAGGAAGATGGAGTTTTGGAATTGACCCAGAATGGCCAATAAAACTACAGTTTCAAGTCAGTAACCACTCCCACAGGGGCAGGCAGGCTGCTCAATGTTTTTCACTGCCACTGATCAACAGAGAGACTTTCCTTTAGCCCAAGCAAAAAATGGCCTCACAGAAACTTACAAACAGTTCAAGAACAGCAAGCCTGTAACTGAACTTTTTTAAATCTCAGAAAAGTGGGAAAAAAGCGAGATTTTTTTTTATTTTTTTTTTGTTTTTTCAGAGATAGCAGAGGTTAACAAGTATCAGCAAGTTATAACAGTGCAGTAAATGACCCCACACAAGAGTGCTAGGCCAAAGACAGATAAAATGCAAGTTTTGAGAAAAAAACGATTTTAAAAATAAGTGCAAACAGGAAATTCAGTAAACAGCTCTAGGTTGTGCTCTAAATACAGTTACTAATGCAGAAATCAAATTTAACAAGCCAGAAAATGCTCAAAATAGGCAGCTATGCAGAAAAACTTAGCAAATAAACAGAGGAAAAATACTTTCAAAAGTGGCTCCTTTCTTCTCTCAGCGTTTTCTCCTCTTGGTGGGTGCTTCACCAACAGCCAACAAGCCTGAAAAGACGCCAAAACCACGAGGCAACCAGGTTTTAAGAGAGGAAGATGAAGGAGTTTTGGAATTGACCCAGAATGGCCAATAAAACTACAGTTTCAAGTCAGTAACCACTCCCACAGGGGCAGGCAGGCTGCTCAATGTTTTTCACTGCCACTGATCAACAGAGAGACTTTCCTTTAGCTCAAGCAAAAAATGGCCTCACAGAAACTTACAAACAGTTCAAGAACAGCAAGCCTGTAACTGAACTTTTTTAAATCTCAGAAAAGTGGGAAAAAAGCAAGATTTTTTTTGTTTTTTTGTTTTTTCAGAGATAGCAGAGGTTAACAAGTATCAGCAAGTTATAACAGTGCAGTAAATGACCCCACACAAGAGTGCTTCTCCTCCTGAGGACTACTCTTTTGGGGAGACCCTGCATACCATGAGAGAACATTTCCATTTGGAGAGCCAGGATTATTCTGATTCTAAGAAAAAGACTTAGAGACTTTCTTTTACTTCTTCAGCACAGACCTCTTGCAATTCCCCCTGTTCTAAACATAGTAGATGATGTTTTTTCAGAGTCCGGCCTGTCTCCAGATTCTTTACCTCTTGCCCCTGTTAAGCCGGACAGATACTACAGGGTCCCAGACTCCCATAAATTTCTTTACAAAAACCCTGCTGCTGACCCAGAAACTATCTCACAGGGTCGCAAAGGGGTCAAGGCTGCTTCTGCCAAAAAACCCTGTCCCCTCAGACAGAGATTCTAGGGCTTTGGACAGATGGGGGAAAAAAGTTTACACTTCTGCTACCTTGGCTGTAAGGGCTTTAAATTGTCAGTTTCATATGCTCAAATATCAGCAATACTTAATGTCTTTGTTAAAACAAAAAATGTTGACAAATTCTGAATGTTCTGAGAACAAAGATTTGCAGGATTTATTGCATGCAGCTGAACAAGTGGGAAAACATACTTTGCAATGTGGCTATGATTCACTGGAGGCCTCGTGCAGGGCCGCTGTTGCAGGTTCTGTTATTAGAAGGCATGCTTGGTTAAAGGAACAGAATCTGCTTGATCATGTTAAAGTAAACTTATTGGATGCTCCATTACAGCATGATACTTTAGTGTTAAGGCAGAGGAGGTGTTAAAGAAAATGGAGGATAAGGCAAAATCTATGCAGACAGTAAAGGATTTCTTACAGGTACAGCCACCCAGATTTAGCAGGAACTGGCCCTCTAAGAATTGGTCCTTTCCAGTGTCAGACAGACCACAAAGAGGCAGATTCAGATGCCCTAAAGACAGGCAACAGCCCCAGGGCTCATACAGGCCCAAACAATGGAGTGCTTCTACCTCCAAAAGCGGAGAAGACAAATTACAGCCTTATAGAAAACAGTCCCGATGACTTCCCTCTGCCAATGCCAAGCACTTATTTTTTGGCAGCACCCTTGGGAGGAAAGCTAGCACTTTTTTCACAAAACTGGCACAAGATCACCCAGGACAAATGGGTCTTAAATATACTCTCTCAGGGTTACAGGTTCCACTTTCACACCCTTCCAAAGGCAAAAGGCATGCCAGACCTGCCACACAATCAATGGCAAGAGGCACAAAAACAAGTTTCATCTCTCATGGACATGGGGGCTATTCAGCCAGTGCCAAAGGACAAAGCCTGGAGACCAATTCTGGACCTGTCTATTCTAAATACTTTTCTGGACGTTCGAAAATTCAAAATGTTGACTCTACAGCAGCTTCTGCCCATGCTGGACAAGAAGGCTTGGCTTGTAACTTTGGACCTCAAAGAGGGATAACTGCATGTCCCAATCAGACAGTCTTGCAGAAGATGCCTCAGATTCATAGCTGGCGCTCAGTGCACTACCAATTCTCTGCACTGCCCTTTGGCTTATCTACTACGCCCAGGGTCTTCACAAAATGCCTGGCACCCGTAATTGCATTTTGCAGACAAAGAGGAATTCAAATATACGTCTACTTGGATGACTGCCTTATTCAAGCAAAGGACAAAGATATTCTACTACAGCATCTGGCGTTTGTAAAAAGATTGCTAATTTGCATAGGTTACACAGTAAATGAAAAGAAATCAAAACTAGTACCCTCTCAAGAGTTAATATTCCTGGGTACAAGCTTAAATACAACTGCCCAGATGGCTTATCTCACGCCAGACAAACAAAGGCATCTCACTTCTTACTTCAAAGACATGGCAACAAAGACCCAGTTATCTGCAAGAAAAATTCTGCAGGCTCTGGGCTACATGGCATCTTGCATTCTACTAATTCCATATGCAAGACTGCATATGAGGAAACTACAATGGTATCTAAAAAGTGTTTGGACTCAACATTGCCACAGCCTGGAAACAGTAATTACTCTCATTCTTTGCCTGCAACGGGAATTTCAATGGTGGGCACAGGCCTATCACCACACCAAGGGGCAGCCATTCACCTTACCCACTGCCAGGCAAACACTAACAACAGATGCATCAGATTATGCCTGGGGGGGGCGCACATGGCAGGAAAATGTATTCAGGGCACATGGCCCACAAACCAAATGCATCTTCATATCAATCAAAAAGAGATGCTAGCTGTACAAAATGCCCTGACAGCCTTCAAGGACCTACTTCATCCAGGACAACTACTGATAAAGACGGACAATACTACAGTCATGTGGTACATAAGCAAGGGGGCACATGTTCCTACCCCCTCTGCAGGCAAGCCATGACTTTGTGGAACACAGCATTGACTTATCAAGTACATCTGCAAGCACAATTCCTGCCAGGAAAGACAAATACTTTGGCAGACAAACTAAGCAGAAACCTCATGGATCCTCACGAGTGGAAACTGGACCCACAAATCTTCAACATGATAGGGAAATGAGGATGCCCAGACATAGATGTATTCACTTCCCGTCACAACTGCCAGCTACAGAGATTCTGCACTCGGACTTATCACAAGCAAGCATGGGAAGTGGACGCCCTTTCATTCAGCTGGAAAGCCCTTACAGTATATGCATTCCCTCCTCTGCCTCTCCTCTCCAAGGTACTCCTAATGGTCAGACAAGAGAAACCAAAAATGATACTGATTGCCCCAGACTGGCCACGCCAGCACTGGTACCCAATCCTAAAGAGCTTGTCTCAAGGCCCAGCCTGGACATTGCCTCTAATTCCTCATTTGCTGACCCAACAGAACAATCAGATCCTGCACAGCCAACTCAGAACCCTAAATCTGGCTGCATGGCAGATAATGTAATCATTCAGAACACATCTCTCTCTAAAGCAGTTATGGATGTTATTTTGGAGGCCAGGAGGCCCAGCACCAGAAAATCTTATGCAGACAAATGGAAGAGATTTTGTGCTTGGAACCAAGCGCAGGGAATGGACTCGCTTGCACCAAATATTCCTCAGTAATTGTCTGAAGAAGCGTGGGATTTCCTACGTGAAAGCGCTTACTTTTTTGGATGTAATAAACTACGTGTTCTATTGTACTTTTGCTGCCTGCAGTTTTCTTGGCTCCGTCTGTGGTTTGGCACTCCTTTTACTATTTGCATTTGGACTTTTGTTTCTTGGAAGGAGTTCCATTTAGCAGCGAGGTTACTTCCTTTTGCTTTTTATTCCTCAGATTTTGCAATACCTAACTGAGATGCCGAACAAAGGCCTATCCTTCTCATCAATTAAGATCCATGCCTCTGCTATTTCAGCTCATTACAATACGGAACCACCTAATCTGAAGTAGTTAACTTCATTTGTGCATCAACCTATGGGTTATCGGATCCATATCTGATCCGAACCGGCAGTTTCCAGCAGCTAAGATCCGAGCTCCAAGCTCCTCCCCCTTACCCATAACTCCCTGCCATCCCTTCCTGACCTCAGATCTAGTTTGCCGCGGTTTGGACAGCAGCTTGATCTTGAGCGTCTGAGTTTCCAAGTCTTGTGAGAAAAATCCTTCCTTTTTTTTTTAAACTTTATAAAGTTTTGAGTGATTTTTGAGTGTTGGAACTAGTTTAGTTTTAGTTTAGAGAGTTCCCTCGGGTTTTGCCTTCCCTCCCCCTTGATTTTTAGAGTGTTAGGGTGTGTTTGTGTGTGTGTTTGTGGTCTTGGGGCCTAGTGCTTGTGTTTTTAGTTAAATGTCTGAGGCTTCCAAGACATTCTTTTCTAAATGTAACAAGTGTGGCCATAAGCTTTCCCCGGCTGATGGCCACACTCGGTGCATTTTATGCCTTTGGGTTGAACACCTTTCTTCTGGCTGTACTATTTGTGCAGCGTTCAACCCCAGGGCTATCAGGGACCGGAGGTCGAAGCTGATCCTGGTGGGACTTCTGCCCCCGGACTCTGCTCCATCCTCCGGCTCCTCCATGGTTCCTGCTGTGGCTGAGGCAGCATCCACGGACCCTTCCCTTCCTCTGGCCGGGACTCAACCTCCCTCTTCAGGCCAGGAGGATAGGGAAGCTAGGAGGGAGAAGCGCTGCGAGAAGCACAAGCGGCGGGCCGAGGCCTCTGCGTCGGCCCCGCCGTCCAAGTGGGTCTCTCCCCCCAGGATGGCCGGGCCTTCTCCTTCTCGGCCCCGTTCTCCCTGCTTTTCGCCGGAGCCGGAGGAGGAGGAGACCCGATCTCCCTCCATGTCATCGAGGCGGCATGCCCGTCCTGCCTCAGTGGCCTCTTCCAGGTCGACCAGAAGCCTGATGGATGCAGACTTGGACCGGATGATGAGAAGGTTCCTCCAGGCCCAGCTGCAGATGGGAGTGCTCCTGCCTCCCCCCCCCATCCGGGGGGAGCTCTACCCCCTTTTTTGCCCCAATAGCTCCTTTCCCGACCCGCTTCCCGGGCTCGGGGTCTTCGGACCAGAGTAGTGTCGGAGCCAGGGGGGTTGTCGGCACTGGTAGCCTCGGGTACTTCGGCGCCGACAGTACCCTCGAGTCTGTCAGGCCCCTTTTTTATGGATCCTAGCTCTCTGAGCCGAGAGCTGAGCTTCGGATCCGAGGCGGTCAGTGTGCCTTCGGCTCCGACCAGGTGGGAGCATACTGGCCCTTCGGATCCGGCCCCGATCTGCCCGTTGGATCCGAGGGAGAGTTGGCTCTCGGATCCTAGGGGGAGTGACTCTCCTTCGGCATTCGACTTGGTAGAGAGGGTTCTGTTGATGGAATCCAGGCCCCCCCGCCTTAGCTACAGCTCCACCCTGCACTCCCTTGCAGATGGGTCCGACTTCCATCACCCGGCCCCAGGGACAGCCTGCTCAGACGTCCCAGGTAGTTCCCTTGTTGGAACAAGATTTGGCTGGTGAGGCCTCCTCAGACAGCCCCCCTGAGGAGGTCCCTCACAAGCGCAAGTGCAAAAGGAGGCAGTTGGACTCCCCCGAGTCCTTGACTGAGGACACGGATTTGGAGGAAGGGGAAGGCTCCCCAAGATCGCCCCCCGAAAACGTCTCATTTGGAGACATCATGGACATGCTCAGGATCAGGGGGGGGGGGTGGCCTGCCCCAAAGCCTTCCTCGCACGAGTCCGTGTTCCTGGAGGCGTTTGAAGCAGGCCCGTCTACCTCTTGGGTGTCCCCTCTGGACGATCCCCTGGTAGATCTGATCACTACCAGGGCTTAGAAGGAGCCGGACACTGTGGAGCCCGTCCCTCAGAGGTCTGACAGAATTCTCAGCCCGCCTTCGGACAGGTCTCATTGGAGCAAGGGAACCCCTGTAGATGCCATGTTGGTGGCAGCGGCCACTAAGAGGGAACTGGCCCAAGAGAGTCCCTCGGTCCATCCCCCTGACAAGGAGTCCCAGGCAATGGACCGTTTGGGGAAGCGGATGTTTGCTTCAGCCACCTTCTCCATAAGGTCGCTGAACTACATGGCACGTTATACAGCTCCAGCGGGATCTTATCAAAGAATACGCCGGGTTGCCCCCAGAGTCCATGTCGGCAGAGGACAAACAGGTGTACTCTACCTGAATGGCCACTCTCAGGTCGATTTCCAATACTTCTATGCAGCTGCTGTCCCATGCTACGGAGGGGGCCGCTACAGCTAGCAGAGCGGGCGTCATACTAAGGTGACAGGCCTGGCCCCGCCACTGTGATTTCGCGGAACCCTTCAAGGCGTCATTCACTAATGCCCCGTTTGGTTCTGCTCTTTTTGGCAAGACCGTACGTGATACCTTAGCCCAGAGCGAGAAAGACATGAAGACGTCTGCCATCAGAGTTCGCTTCTCTGCTTCCCAGAGGTCCTTCTCCAAGAACCAAAAGGGACAGAAGAAGATGTAGTTCCGAAAGTCTCAGCAATCCCGTTTTGCTCCGGACTCCCCGTCCTTCAGAGGCAGAGGGGGCCCGAAGAACTTTGGGTCCAGAGAACCTTTCTCTGATCGGCCCACGCAGCAACCCTGAGGGCTTACCCAACTGCTCCACTCTGGAGGCAGTCAGGGGGCGTTTCTCAAAGCACCTAGCAGCTTGGGAGTCCATCACGACAGACCGCTGGGTGCTTCGGATCATATCCAGAGGCTACGTGATTCCGTTTCTCCATCCTCCTGTCAGACCCAGATTCCTCCCCGATGTCCCACCCGATCAGAGGGAGGCCGCAGCTACAGAAATTCGGCAGCTGCTAGAAAAAGGAGCGATCCAGCACATCCCCCCCCAGACCAGTACGGATCGGGCTTTTACTCCAGGTTCTTCTTGGTGCCAAAAAAGACAGGGGGCTTAAGGCCAATCCTCGACTTATCTCTATTGAACCTGGCAATAGCCAAAGAAAAGTTTCAGATGGTCACTCTTCAATCCATTCTCCCCCTTTTGCAGGAGAACGACTGGATGTGCTCCATAGACCTCAAGGATGCGTACTACCACATCTTAATGGACAGACGATCCGGGAGGTTTCTCCGCTTCCGGCTAGGAGCCAGTCACTATCAGTTCAGGGTCCTCCCCTTTGGTCTCACCACAGCCCCCAGGGTGTTCACTAAGGTGTTAGCGGTAGTAGCGGCCCACCTGAGACTCCAGGGAATTCAGGTCTTTCCGAACCTGGATGACTGGCTCCTGACCGCCCCTACACAGCATCTAATCTGCACAGCCAGAAACTTCTTCCTTCACTCAACTCCCCGGCTGGGGATCACGATTCACACTGGGAAGTCCTCGCTGCTCCCGACTCCGGTCATAGATTTTATCGGAGCCAGGGTAGACACAAATCAGCTCTTAGTTTTCTTAACCCCGGACCGGTTGTGATCTCTAAAACTACATGTGCAGGCCATTCTTCATTGTCCGACCCCTCCGACGGAACTGGTCCTGAGGACCCTAGGCTCGATGGAGGCTACCATCAGTCTCCTTCCCATGGCGCGCCTAAATATGAGAATTCTACAATGGACACTCCAAGTCCAATGGTCCTTGCTACATTTTCCCCTAAGCCATCCTGTCCCTCTCAGCAGAGTTTGCAGGAGTGCCCTCTTATGGTGGCTCCGGTCTCCGGACCTCCAAAAGGGGCGCCCCTTCTCTATGTCCCCTCCCCTAGCCACAGTGACCACAGATGCCTCTCGCCTCGTGTGGGGGGGCATTGTTGCGGCAGGACCGTCCAAGGCACGTGGAACCAGACAGAGACCTCACTGCATATCAGTGTCCTGGAGATGAGGGCGGTGCTGTTAGCATTGCAAGCACTTCAGAGCCTTCTTCCCGTTGGGACAATTGCGATCCAGATGGACAACATGGCTGTCGTTTGGTATATCAACAAACAAGGGGGAACCAGGTCCTATCCACTTTGTCAAGAGGCCATGAGAGTTTGGGAATGGGCGATTTCCACCAACCGCTTTCTCGTAGCGACGCACATTCCGGGTCGGTCCAACATCCTAGCGGACAGACCGAGTCGCACCATCCTCTCCCCGTACAAGTGGTCTCTGAATTCCAATGTAGCAAAGCAGATCTTCTCCAAATGGGGCCAACCTTGTTGTGATCTTTTTGCCTCTCCTTGAAACACGAAGTGCGACACCTACTTCGCTCTAATTCCCCCACCTGGGGAATCACCAAGAGATGCTCTGGTGCATGCTTGGCCTCCCGGTCTTCTTTATGCTTATCCGCCCCTTCCCCTGATGCTCAAATTTCTACAGAAAGCCAGACGGTTGGGGTGCACGATAATCCTCATTGCCCCATTCTGGCCTCGTCAGGCATGGATGTCCTTCAAGGATGCATCTGCAGTCCTTACAAATGGGTTGTCCTGTCGTCAGGCAGCCCTTCGGTCGGCCGGATTCCAAAGTCTGGGTCTGGCCTCGGCTGATGTCGCACTTCACCTGACGTCATAGCTGCAGTTATTCGGGTATAAAGGTATCAGCCGACGCCATCTTCCTCAGTCTTTCTTGCCGCGTGGCGCCCGAAGCAGAAGCTGTTCGCAAGTGCCGGTCGGTCAGAACCAGAGATTACTACTACCGAAGACTACAAAAAAGCTACCGAAGACTTCAAAAAAGCTAAGTACCCCGTTGGGGACTCTTTCTTGCCTCAGCCGATGTCAGAAAAAGTGAATAACTGTTTAACTTGTGGGAAACAAATACCTCATAAAGAATTCCACTCTTACTGCTTACCTTGTCTAGGCCCAGACCACGACGTAGCAGCTTGTCTAGCCTGTGCTTCTTTCAACCGGCGGACGCTTAGACGCCGGTCGGAATTTGCAGAGCAGTTTTTCGGCCCCGATTTTGCTTACATTATGCCGTCGGATACTCCGACTACGCAAATATCTAAAAACGCAAGGAAAAGGACCGACACTCGCGGTCCGCGGTTTCGGCCGAAACCGCGGTTAAGCCAACCGCGAGTGTCTCGGTTTCGGCTGAAACCGAGTCCACGGTTCTTCCTTCGGCCGAAAGCGTTCCTCCTACCGAGGCCTCATCCAGCATGGTGGAATCTGCTTCTGAAATACCACCTGCTCTTGCAGGTTCACAGGATTTATCTGATACTATCCCTTTGGGTATTTCTACTCCTGCACGTGGAGCTGCTAGGCCACCTGCATCCATGTCGATTAAGGCCTTTGCCAGGGCTAAAGCAGCAAAATCTACCAAAACTGTGCCTGCGAAGCCTCCCTCCCACAGGCCTAGCTCTAGTACACGAATGCTTAGTCTTGCAGAGGATCTCATTTCTTTGATCCGGGGATCCCAACCTCACCCAGACAGGGCCTCTCACCCACCTCCAGAGAAGAGGCCTAGAGCAGAGCCCCCTGAGCCAGTTTCTACTGATGACTCCTCTGATGAATCAGATAATTCTAACCCTCCATAGGGCCCTTTTTTCTCCTTATGAGGACTCTGATGCAGAAGAGTCCATTCCTTCTGCCTCTCCGCCTGAGGAATTTTCCTTTGGGGAAACCTTGCATGCTGTGAGGGAACAATTTCAATGGCAGGGCCAGGATTTTACAGACTCTAGGAAAAGGCTTAGAACCTTTCTGCATTTGCCACAGCATAGGCCTTTAGCCATTCCTCCAGTACTTACTGTTGTGGATGATGCATTTAATGATGCTTGTACTGCTCCTGATTCACTTCCTCCGGCCCCTGCTAAGCCCGATAGGTACTACAGGGTTCCGGACACACATTATCATTTATATAAGGCTCCTCTTGCAGATCCCGAAACTATCTCCCAGGGACCCAAAGCTGTAGCAGCTACCTCTGCCAAAAACCCCCTCCCCTCTGAAAGGGAATCTAGGGCCTTAGAGAGATGGGGTAAAAAAGTTTACACTTCTGCTACTCTTTCAGCTAGAGCCTTGAACTGTCAATTCCACATGATTCAGTATCAGGAATTTATGTTAGACCAGTTAACTAAACATCTGTCCTCGGATGAACCATTAGACAAAAAATCTGTTCAGGAAATGGTACATAACATTCAGCAGGTCAGTAATCATTCTTTAAAATGCGGCTATGATGCACTGGAGGCTTCCTTTAGATCAGCCATGACTGGTACAGTGATCAGAAGACATGCATGTTTAAAAGAGCAGTCCTTACCAGACCATGTCAAATCAAAGCTCCTAGATGCTCCGATGGATAAGCTCAATTTGTTTGGCTCCCCTGCACAACAGGTGCTCAAGAAGGTGGAAGAGAAGGCGAAATCTGTCCAGACAGTCAAGGATTTCTTGCAGGTCCAGCCTCCAAGGTTTAGCAGGAACTGGCCTTCCAAGAATTGGTCCTTTCCAGACACCCCCAGAGCTCAGAGAGGCAGGAATAGGCGCTCAAGAGGCAGGGGTCAATCCAGAGGTGCCTACAGGGGACGTCAGTGGCAGGCTAACAACCAGCGAGGTACAGCCACAGATCCAGCCACCACCACAGGACAATCACAGTGACTTGGCTCTGGCACCGCCTACCAGGGAACAACTAGAAGCACCCTTAGGCGGGAAGCTAGCCTTATTTTCAGTAAACTGGCATTACATCACAGGAGACAAATGGATTTTACATACAATAGGTGAAGTACAAGCAAAAGTAGACAAACTAGTTAAAACAAAAACAAAACTACGGAACCTTGCTCCAGCAGAATAAATCACTCGTAGTAAAAACCAAAATAGAAACTGAACGCAACTTTATTATTAAGCGTTTTCGCCTTGCTTAATAGCTTGGCTTCCTCAGAGATCAAGTAAAAACATTTTTTTTTTTTTTTTTTTTTTTAAAGAGCAGACTTAAATACTAAAAAAGGAAGTGATGTCATTGAATAGCCATTTTTTTAAAAAACAATCACCCAAAAGGCATTAACATGAAAATAGATATGTTTTTTATATAAAAACATGTTAATCCCGTGGAAATGTAAACAATTTGTCCTTACAAGTACATAATGACAAACAAACACACACCCCTTATAAAATATACTTATTTAAATATAACAAGTAACCTAATAACAAAAATGAACTAACCTAAATATAAGATTAAAATCTCTATGTCCAAAGGAAAAATGGAAATTTATTATATATCAACTTTTTATAAAACTTGTTTAAAAATCATTTGATAACCAAACATATACAAAGTGTATATGTATAAAAACAGACAACTCTCATATAACATGTGAATAAATCAGCGTAGATAACTTCTTAATTTTAGGACTGGTAATATATTACAATTATCGTTTAGACCAGGGGAGTGAAAGGCATCCGTCCTAAATTGCCACTCTAATTCCCTCAATTCTAACAATAGTGATGTTGGGCCCCCTCTAATCGATGGGTTAATTTGATCAATCACCATGAAAGAAAAACTATGTCCTGAAAAATCCATTAAATGTTTAGCCAAGGCATTGTTACGGTTTTCATTCCTCATGGCGTACTGGTGCTCGTACATTTATCACGCAATCTGCGGTCCGTCTTTCCGATATAGAAAGAGGGACAGCAGTTGCAGAAGGCGGCATATACCACTGATTTGCTTTCACAATTAAGGGGCAGTCTAATAGTATACTTCTTGCTCCTTATTGTGAAAGTCTGACCAACCCTAATAAGGTTACATCTATTACAAAAGCCACATGAGTACATCCCCCGTCTTTTATTAAATTGTATGTCAGGGGTATTCATCTGTAATAATTCTTTTAAATTCTTACTCCTCTTAAAAACAAATTTGGGAAAATCACCAAATTTCTTTACTAGCATAGGATTACTTAAAATAAAATCCCAATTCTTCTGAATAATTGACACCACTTCTCTGGAGTCAAAGCTAAATGTAGTAACATAGCAAAAAGCAGAATCAAAACTTCTTGTTTCAATAAACCTCCTATTTTCAATATCCAAAACCCTTTCCTGCGTAGATGTAAGTGTTAAATCAACTTCCACAGTATCACTTGACAAAATTGCCTTAAAGAATCCATTAACTCTTTTCAAGGTTACTTCATTCAAAATGTCGTAGACAAATTTAGAAGGGTAATTTCGCTTCAGGAACATATCAGTTAATATATTACATTCATCATAGAACAACTCCAGCACTGCACATTCTCGCTGCTCTGACAAATTGGCCTTTAACAATGGCCTTCTTCTGTCTAAAGGATGACGACTAGAAAAATGTAAGAATGAGTAAAAGACCCTTGGCTTTCTGTATATTCGTGAAACAAACGAACTGGTTTGTAAATCTTTCACCAGTTTCACATCAAGAAAATCTATTTCTATTGTTGAAAAATTATGGGTGAATTTCAAGAATTCGTAGTAGTATTAATTTTTAACACAAAATTATCCGCTGCCATCCTGTCACCTTCAAATAAAATGAAAATATCATCTAGATATCTCGTGTAGTATTTAATAGGTTTTACAAGATCAGATGAGGCAAAAGAAAATGTTTCTCCCAATAACTCATAAAAAAGTTCGCTACTACTGCTCCACATGGGGAGCCCATGGCCACCCCTTTTTTTTGTAAGAAATATTTTTTATCAAACATAAAAAAGTTTGAGGATAACACTATATCCAGGACCTCAGTTATTACATCAATCTCGTTACTTGGGGCCCCTATTTCCAGTAACAGTAAAGCTAACCATTCAAGAGCTTCATTATGAGGAATTGAGGTATACAAGTCAACCACGTCCACAATGAGAAAATTCAACTCACTGTTGAAGGGTTGACTATTAATGGCCTCTAAAAAAGACCAGGAATCTTTGCAAATCGCTGGTAGATGTCCAATGTATTTAGACAACATTTTATCAACCAATTTGGCTGAGGGATAGGTCATAGAGGACCTTCCGTCTATTAAAGCTCTCATGGGGGGGTTCAACAAGTCCTTATGTACCTTTGGAATGCCGAACATAACAGGTATTTTCGGTAGTGTTATATCTATGAAATTGTATGTATCTAAGTCTATTTTGTTTTCAAGAAATAAATCCCGATAATACCCCCTTATTCTTTTATAAGTTCCATGTACCTCGTTTAGAGATGCTTCGGCATATGCTGGTGATTCTAAAATGGCAAACATTTTTTCTTTATAAATTTTGTCTTCAAGTACTACTAAGCCTCCCCCTTTATCGGGTTTCAACAGTCTAACCGACATGTTGCAAAGATTACGCAGCATTTCTGATTGGGCCTTAGTAATGTTGAACTCATATTTTGAACCCTTCTTACAGTTGTTGTTAAATAAGTGTCTCAAATCCACCTCACATGCTTGTTCAAAAATCAAAAGTGCGGATGGAGGGTGGATTAAATACACTGGAGAGTTTCAAAGATGAAGAGCAACTAGAACTATTAGTTTCTTCATTGAAAAAGAGTTTCAAATTCAACTTTCTAACAAAGCTTTTCAAATTTATAAGTTCCGTCGATACATCACCAAACGTACTAGGGGCAAAGGTGTACCCGTATGCTAACAATTCAATCAATTCTTTTTCAAATTTACAATCCGTAAAATTATAAATTTTAAAGTCACCATTTGAATTCGTCAGTATATCAGGACCCCTTGTCACAACACAAGAACCCCCCTCTGTATCTTCCGTTTGGATTCCATTTAACATCCCTTCAGTCAGGGTCAGTCCAAAAGAACTATTTATTTCCAATTCTGTCTCCTGTTGGAACGTTGTCGTGGATTCCGTTGTTCTAAAAATTGTTGTTATTATTATATGAGTTATTATTACCTCTGTTGTTATTTGCTTGATAACTTTTTATTCTGTTACTGCGTCTTGGGCCCGTATCAGAATTATTGTGAACCTCTTGATCAAGTAAATCATCATTAATGTTGGCCTCAGCAGTATGATTTGCAACAGAATTATTAAAAGAATTTGTACCACTACCTACTATCACCGCTTGTTCAGAAAAACGGAGTTTCGGATAAGCGGTGTCTGATTGGTAAGCTTGCCTGTCTCTGACAAGCTTCTTAACCTTATTTTGTTTAAGTTTAACAAGCATTGCTTCTACGCTTGTTAATGTCCGATCATAATCAATTTTAAACGCTGGAAAATTCAAATCTTCTTTCAATTGTTTATCAAGCACCTCAATGTCCAACAGTAATTGACCTGCTTGCTGTTCATAATGTTTAATTATGAGATCAAGTAGTTGGATTCCTTGCGTTTGGAATAGTTCTTTTAGATCGCTAAAAAAAGAAGCTGTATTGATTAACCCTGACGGAGCAAAAGAATTACGCAAGCCTTTAGGTATAAGGCCCTCCTGTATACATTGTTTAAAGTATGCGGATTCAAGTTGTAGTTTCTTTAATTTCAATACATGACCATCAAATAACTTCAACTTATCCGATAGAGTAATAGTATTCACACCATCTCTAGAACCCGCATTGTTGATATCAGTGTTTGTAAAAACAAATGCTCCTGTATCAGACATCCAAGCCGCTGTGTTAAAAAAGTGACTTACTTGATTGGGGGCACCCGAAACCACAGGTACTCCGTGTGTTTGCAAAACCGGATCGCCCAAACGACCGTTAGTCCTAAAGGAACTTTGTCCAGCAGGAAAAGCTGGAAATTCACTGTTGCGTACGCCCACTGTAGAATTCGTGTTAGATCCATCATTATTAGCTACCCAGGAAGAGGCAGGAGGTGGTTGGGCCGCTGGAATGGAGTCGCTCCTTGTACACACAACCCCATTAGAAAATGACGGTAAACGTCTCAGTTCCGAAGTAGAACTGGTTGCGATGGCATCCTTCCTTTCAACTGCATCTAGTCTTGCGTTAAGTCTGTCAAGCTTCTCAGACAGCGCTGCCAAAATAGAAGTCATCCGACTGGTATTGTCCGAGTTGTTTTCCGAATTCTCATCCATTCGCCCATTGGCCGTAAATGTTGAGAAAATATTCGGAGTGCTGGGGCTATCAGGTCTATCCGTAGCCATGAAAACAAACTGGTGAAGTACAAGCAAAAGTAGACAAACTAGTTAAAACAAAAACAAAACTACGGAACCTTGCTCCAGCAGAATAAATCACTCGTAGTAAAAACCAAAATAGAAACTGAACGCAACTTTATTATTAAGCGTTTTCGCCTTGCTTAATAGCTTGGCTTCCTCAGAGATCAAGTAAAAACATTTTTTTTTTTTTTATTGTTTACATTTCCACGAAATTGTTTACATTTCCACGGGATTAACATGTTTTTATATAAAAAACATATCTATTTTCATGTTAATGCCTTTTGGGTGATTGTTTTTTAAAAAAATGGCTATTCAATGACATCACTTCCTTTTTTAGTATTTAAGTCTGCTCTTTAAAAAAAATGTTTTTACTTGATCTCTGAGGAAGCCAAGCTATTAAGTCACTTTTATAACACAGCGGCTTGGATGTCTGATACAGGAGCATTTGTTTTTACAAACACTGATATCAACAATGCGGGTTCTAGAGATGGTGTGAATACTATTACTCTATCGGATAAGTTGAAGTTATTTGATGGTCATGTATTGAAATTAAAGAAACTACAACTTGAATCCGCATACTTTAAACAATGTATACAGGAGGGCCTTATACCTAAAGGCTTGCGTAATTCTTTTGCTCCGTCAGGGTTAATCAATACAGCTTCTTTTTTTAGCGATCTAAAAGAACTATTCCAAACGCAAGGAATCCAACTACTTGATCTCATAATTAAACATTATGAACAGCAAGCAGGTCAATTACTGTTGGACATTGAGGTGCTTGATAAACAATTGAAAGAAGATTTGAATTTTCCAGCGTTTAAAATTGATTATGATCGGACATTAACAAGCATAGAAGCAATGCTTGTTAAACTTAAACAAAATAAGGTTAAGAAGCTTGTCAGAGACAGGCAAGCTTACCAATCAGACACCGCTTATCCGAAACTCCGTTTTTCTGAACAAGCGGTGATAGCAGGTAGTGGTACAAATTCTTTTAATAATTCTGTTGCAAATCATACTGCTGAGGCCAACATTAATGATGATTTACTTGATCAAGAGGTTCACAATAATTCTGATACGGGCCCAAGACGCAGTAACAGAATAAAAAGTTATCAAGCAAATAACAACAGAGGTAATAATAACTCATATAATAATAACAACAATTTTTTAGAACAACGGAATCCACGACAACGTTCCAACAGGAGACAGAATTGGAAATAAATAGTTCTTTTGGACTGACCCTGACTGAAGGGATGTTAAATGGAATCCAAACGGAAGATACAGAGGGGGGTTCTTGTGTTGTGATATACTGACGAATTCAAATGGTGACTTTAAAATTTATAATTTTACGGATTGTAAATTTGAAAAAGAATTGATTGAATTGTTAGCATACGGGTACACCTTTGTCCCTAGTAGGTTTGGCGATGTATCGACGGAACTTATAAATTTGAAAAGCTTTGTTAGAAAGTTGAATTTGAAACTCTTTTTCAATGAAGAAACTAATAGTTCTAGTTGCTCTTCATCTTTGAAACTCTCCAGTGTGTTTAATCCACCCCTCCATCCGGCACTTTTGATTTTTGAACAAGCATGTGAGGTGGATTTGAGACACTTATTTAACAACAACTGTAAGAAGGGTTCAAAATATGAGTTCAACATTACTAAGGCCCAATCAGAAATGCTGCGTAATCTTTGCAACATGTCGGTTAGACTGTTGAAACCCGATAAAGGGGGAGGCTTAGTAGTACTTGAAGACAAAATTTATAAAGAAAAAATGTTCGCCATTTTAGAATCACCAGCATATGCCGAAGCATCTCTAAACGAGGTACATGGAACTTATAAAAGAATAAGGGGGTATTATCGGGATTTATTTCTTGAAAACAAAATAGACTTAGATACATACAATTTCATAGATATAACACTGCCGAAAATACCTGTTATGTTCGGCATTCCAAAGGTACATAAGGACTTGTTGAACCCCCCCATGAGAGCTTTAATAGACGGAAGGTCCTCTATGACCTATCCCTCAGCCAAATTGGTTGATAAAATGTTGTCTAAATACATTGGACATCTACCAGCGATTTGCAAAGATTCCTGGTCTTTTTTAGAGGCCATTAATAGTCAACCCTTCAACAGTGAGTTGAATTTTCTCACTGTGGACGTGGTTGACTTGTATACCTCAATTCCTCATAATGAAGCTCTTGAATGGTTAGCTTTACTGTTACTGGAAATAGGGGCCCCAAGTAACGAGACTGATGTAATAACTGAGGTCCTGGATATAGTGTTATCCTCAAACTTTTTTATGTTTGATAAAAAATATTTCTTACAAAAAAAAGGGGTGGCCATGGGCTCCCCATGTGGAGCAGTAGTAGCGAACTTTTTTATGAGTTATTGGGAGAAACATTTTCTTTTTGCCTCATCTGATCTTGTAAAACCTATTAAATACTACACGAGATATCTAGATGATATTTTCATTTTATTTGAAGGTGACAGGATGGCAGCGGATAATTTTGTGTTAAAAATTAATACTACTACGGAATTCTTGAAATTCACCCATAATTTTTCAACAATAGGAATAGATTTTCTTGATGTGAAACTGGTGAAAGATTTACAAACCAGTTCGTTTGTTTCACGAATATACAGAAAGCCAACGTACTGCAACTCATTCTTACATTTTTCTAGTCATCATCCTTTTAGACAGAAGAAGGCCATTGTTAAAGGCCAATTTGTCAGAGCAGCGAGAATGTGCAGTACGTTGGAGTTGTTCTATGATGAATGTAATATATTAACTGATATGTTCCTGAAGCGAAATTACCCTTCTAAATTTGTCTACGACATTTTGAATGAAGTAACCTTGAAAAGAGTTAATGGATTCTTTAAGGCAATTTTGTCAAGTGATACTGTGGAAGTTGATTTAACACTTACATCTACGCAGGAAAGGGTTTTGGATATTGAAAATAGGAGGTTTATTGAAACAAGAAGTTTTGATTCTGCTTTTTGCTATGTTACTACATTTAGCTTTGACTCCAGAGAAGTGGTGTCAATTATTCAGAAGAATTGGGATTTTATTTTAAGTAATCCTATGCTAGTAAAGAAATTTGGTGATTTTCCCAAATTTGTTTTTAAGAGGAGTAAGAATTTAAAAGAATTATTACAGATGAATACCCCTGACATACAATTTAATAAAAGACGGGGGATGTACTCATGTGGCTTTTGTAATAGATGTAACCTTATTAGGGTTGGTCAGACTTTCACAATAAGGAGCAAGAAGTATACTATTAGACTGCCCCTTAATTGTGAAAGCAAATTAGTGGTATATGCCGCCTTCTGCAACTGCTGTCCCTCTTTCTATATCGGAAAGACGGACCGCAGATTGCGTGATCGTATGTACGAGCACCAGTACGCCATGAGGAATGAAAACCATAACAATGCCTTGGCTAAACATTTAATGGATTTTTCAGGACATAGTTTTTCTTTCATGGCGATTGATCAAATTTAACCCATCGATTAGAGGGGGCCCAACATCACTATTGTTAGAATTGAGGGAATTAGAGTGGCAATTTAGGACGGATGCCTTTCACTCCCCTGGTCTAAACGATAATTGTAATATATTACCAGTCCTAAAATTAAGAAGTTATCTACGCTGATTTATTCACATGTTATATGAGAGTTGTCTGTTTTTATACATATACACTTTGTATATGTTTGGTTATCAAATGATTTTTAAACAAGTTTTATAAAAAGTTGATGTATAATAAATTTCCATTTTTCCTTTGGACATAGGGATTTTAATCTTATATTTAGGTTAGTTCATTTTTGTTATTAGGTTACTTGTTATATTTAAATAAGTATATTTTATAAGGGGTGTGTGTTTGTTTGTCATTATGTACTTGTAAGGACAAATTGTTTACATTTCCACGGGATTAACATGTTTTTATATAAAAAACATATCTATTTTCATGTTAATGCCTTTTGGGTGATTGTTTTTTAAAAAAATGGCTATTCAATGACATCACTTCCTTTTTTAGTATTTAAGTCTGCTCTTTAAAAAAAAAAAAAAAAAAAAAAATGTTTTTACTTGATCTCTGAGGAAGCCAAGCTATTAAGCAAGGCGAAAACGCTTAATAATAAAGTTGCGTTCAGTTTCTATTTTGGTTTTTACTACGAGTGATTTATTCTGCTGGAGCAAGGTTCCGTAGTTTTGTTTTTGTTTTTGTTTTTACATACAATAGACCAAGGTTACAGGTTTCACTTCCATACTCTACCAAGGAAGAGAGGAATGCCAAACCTACCTCCAAATCAGAAAACAGAAGCTCTAAAACAAATAACTCACTAAGGATGAGAGCTGTAGAAAGGGTACCATCTATGGAACAAGGACAAGGATTTTACTCCAGACTCTTCCTGGTTCCAAGAAAGGAAAACCAATGGAGACGTTTTCTCGACCTGTCCGCTTTAAACACATACCTCATGGTACCAAAATTCAAAATGCTGACCTTACAGCAACTTCTTCCCATGCTGGGCAAGGAGTCTTGGCTGGTAACTCTAGATCTCAAGGAGGCATACCTGCACGTCCCCATACGACCAAATTGCAGAAGATACCTCAGATTTCTTGCAGGATCAGAGCATTATCAATTCTCAGCATTGCCCTTTGGCTTATCTACTGCGCCCAGAGTATTCACGAAATGCCTGGCATCAGTAATTGCTCATTGCAGGCTTCAGGGAATTCAAATTTACCCTTTCCTGGACTACTGCCTGTTACAAGCGGACAACAAAAACAAACTAACAAAGGACTTGGAAAGGGTCATTCATCTTCTGCAAGCCCTGGGATACACAGTCAATATAAAAAAGTCAAGGCTGATACCATCCCAAAGGATAACCTTTTTGGGTGCAGAGCTGGACACATCAAGGCAGATGGCATTCCTAACAGTAGAAAAACAGGAGCAACTCCCTCTCTACTTCATGGCATTAACAAAGCAGAACCAGCTAACAGCAAGAAAAGTCCTGCAAGCCCTGGGTTACATGGCATCCTGCATAATATTGATTCCACATGCCAGACTACACATGAGAAAACTGCAGTGGTACCTGAGGAATTTATGGTCTCAGCACAAGCACAGCCTAGAAACACAAATTCCAATAATTCCATGCCTGAAGCAAGAATTCCACTGGTGGGCTCAGGCCTGTCAATCAAACAAAGGGCTGCCCTTCCACAGCACTCAACCAAGCCAGACCACCACAACGGACGCCTCAGACCTCGGTTGGGGGGCACACATTCTGGACAAGTGCATACAAGGCTTATGGACTCCAGACCAGCTGCGCCTACACATAAATCAAAAAGAAATGCTGGCAGTAAAACTGGCAATCCAGAGATTCAGACCATTCCTTCAACAGGGTCAACTGTTGATAAGGACGGACAACACCACAGTTATGTGGTACATCAACAAGCAGGGAGGCACACATTCATACCCTTTATGCCGGATGGCAATGGACCTATGGAACGTGGCCCTGAGCTTCAACATTCAGTTACAAGCAATTTTTGTGCCAGGAAAAGAAAATATTCTAGCAGACATCCTAAGCAGAACTACCACGGATGCCCACGAATAGATGCTACATCCGGACATCTTCAAAACCATTACAGGAAAATGGGGACTACCAGAAATAGACTTATTTGCATCCCCACACAATCACCAACTAAAGAAATTCTGCACGAGGACGTACCACCCCCTTGCTTGGAAAGTGGACTCCCTATCTTTCAGTTGGAAAAACCTGACAGCATATGCATTCCCACCTCTTCCTTTGATGCACAAGGTGCTACTGAAGATCAAAGAAGACCGTCCAAGGATCATCCTGATAGCTCCAGACTGGCCAAGACAGCATTGGTACCCGTTACTGAGGAGTATGTCTCGGGAACAAACATGGCCTCTGCCCCTAGTTCCCTTGCTGCTAACACAGAACAACTTCAAAACCCTGCATCCAAACCTGAAAACACTGCAACTGGCTGCCTGGAACATTGCTTAAGAACAAATAAACCAGAATTATCTCAAAGGGTTAAAGACATTATCTTGGAGGCTCGCAGACCCTCAACAAGAAAAAATTATTCAGCAAAATGGAAAAGATATCTTATTTGGAGTACTGCAAAAGGAGAAAATGTGTCACTGGTGAACATAGCTAACATCCTGGAATACTTGGCAGAGCTCTTCCACAATGGCCTGTCCTATTCTTCCATTAAGATTCATGCATCAGCAATTTCAGCAGAATACAACTTGGATCCTCCAGTCTTCTCACATCCTCTGCTCAGGCAGTTTCTGAGAGGAATTAAAAATGTAAAACCACCAAGAAAGCCACCATTGCCAGCATGGGACTTGAACTTTGTGCTAGAAAAATTGACACTACCTCCTTTCGAGCCAGCAGCAACAGCAGAATTACAGTACTTATCATGGAAAACTGCTTTCCTGCTTGCAATCACTTCAGCACGAAGGGTTTCTGAACTACAGGCATTAATGGCAGTACAGCCCTTCCTGATTTTCCATCAAGATAGAGTGTCCATGAGAACTAATCCTACTTTTATGCCAAAGGTGGTCTCCAGGGTGTCTTTGAACCAAGCTATCCACCTGCCTACATTCTTCCCCAACCCACAGAACAGGGGAGAAAGACTGTTGCATACCTTGGATGTACATAGACAATTATGGACAGGACCAAGAATAATAGAAAGACTGACCAGCTGCTGGTAGCATATGCAACAGGAATGGAAGGAAAAGCAATTTCAAAACAGACAATCTCTAAGTGGATAGGAAATTGCATTAGATTTTGTTACTCTTACCATGGAAAGAAAACTCCAGAAGACATCAGACCTCACTCTACAAGGGCTACAGCCACTACCACAGCCTTTTTACGAGGAGTGGCTACCAAAGACATTTTAGAGGCTGCTACTTGGAGCTCCGTGCATACATTTGCCAAGCATTATAATTTACCCTTATACTCCAGATCCCAAGCAGGTTTTGCCACTGCTGTTTTGCAAGGGATCTTAACTACACCATAATCTAATTACTCCTCCTCCCCCAGTTTGGCTATGGTATTCTACCCATTTGTAAGGACTGCAGATGCATCCTTGAAGGACATAGTACAGATGTTCTTCATTCCACATTGCTGCAGTCCTAACTATTGGGTAGTCCGCTGTCCAGTCGGCCCGAATACCAAAGTATATGGCTGACGTCGGTCAGGGCGCATTAGACTGACGTCAGTACGCCAGGGTACTAATGCGCATGACCGACGTCATATCCTCAGTCTTTTTTGCCGCATGGTCCGATGCAGAAGCAATTTTGCGAGTGCAGGTTGGCGTTCTGAAAGTTTCTGAAGTCAGAGTTTCAGACCGAATCAAAGTTGGCTAAGTACCCCGTTGGGGAATATTTTGGTTTTTTCTTGCCTCAGTATTTAACCGGATGTCAGAAAAAGTGAATAACTGTATTTCTTGTGGGAAACAGATACCTCATAGGGATTACCATACTTTGTGTATACCTTGTTTAGGGCCTGAGCACGACGTTGTTGGATGCCGCTCTTGTGCTAGGTTTAACAAACGCACTATTAAGAGAAGGTTAGACTGTGCCAGGTTAGTTTTGGGAAGCGTTGTAATTATAAAATGCCGTCGGATGCTCCGACGCCCGCTTCGGCCAAAAAGCGCAAGGACAAAGCAGCAAAGCCTAGAGTGGAAGAACCGACAGTCCCGGACGTCGGTTCTCTAGAAGGCTCAGTGGAGCCGGAGGTTCTGCCAGGAGTTTCTTTGGAGTCTCAGGGAGAGACTTTACTGTTACAGGATGTGTCCTCTCAGGAAGTAGGCCAGGCTGAGGGGGCTTCTCAGGTGGCTGTTCTTCCCTCTCTTCCTAAGGTGGTTAGAGCCTCCCCTTCTGTTTCCAAGGCTTCTTTGAGAGGCAGGCCAAGTTTAGCTTCAGTGGGGTTTCTCCTAGTGCTTCAGGGTCTTTGCCTAAGAAACATATGCTTAAAATGGCAGAGGATTTGATTACTATGATTAGAGGTTCTATGCCCCCTCCTGATAAGAGGCCTAGGGTGGAACCTGAGTTTGAGAGTTTTGAGCAATGTTCGGAGGCTTCTGAGTCTTCGGCTGAAGACTTGCAGGAGTTTCCTCCTTATTCTGATTCTGATGTGGATGATTCTACTCCTTCAGCTTCTCCTCCTGAGGATTTTTCATTTTCAGAGACTCTGCATTCCATGAGGGAGCATTTTAAATGGGAAGGTCAAGATTTCTCTGATTCCAGGAAGAGGCTTAGGGAATTCTTGTTTTTACCCCAGCATAGGCCTTTAGCTATACCTCCTGTTCTGAATGTGGTGGAAGATGTTTTTGCAGAGGCTTCCCTGAATCCTGATTCTTTGCCTCCGGCCCCAGTTAAACCGGATAGGTACTATAGGGTGCCTGAAGCTCATAAGTATCTTTTTAAGAGTCCTAGGGCAGACCCGGAAACTGTCTCTCAGGGGCCAAAAGGTGTGAAGGCCTCTGTTGTTAAAAATCCTGTTCCTCCTGATAAAGAGGCAAGGGCTTTGGATAGATGGGGAAAGAAAGTGTATACTTCTTCCACTTTAGCCATGAGGGCGTTGAATTGTCAGTTTCACATGTTAAAATATCAGAATTATCTCCTTTCACAATTGAAATCTAAGGTGGATGCTCTGGCAGAAGGTATTGAGTGTAAAGAGTTGCAGGATTTAGTTCATGTGTCTGAACAGGTGGGTAAACATTCCTTGCAGTGTGGTTTTGATGCTGTGCAGGCCTCCTCGAGGGTGGCTGCCACTGGTTCTGTTCTTCATAGGCACGCCTGGTTGAGGGATCAGAATTTAGCTGAGCATGTTAAAACAAGGATTTTGGATGCTCCTTTACAGTCTGATGTGTTGTTTGGTGCGCCTGTGGAAGCAGTTTTAAAGAAAATGGAGGACAAGGCTAAGTCTATGCAAACTGTTAAGGATTTTTTGCAGGTTCAGCCTCCGAAGTTTAGTAGAAATTGGCCTACTAAGGGATGGACATATCCTGCTTATGATTCCCAGTCTAGGAGTAGGTCTAGACGTGGTAGGGGCAGAGCACAAGGTTCTTTTAGGCCTAGAACAGGGAGTTCTCCTGCTCAGTCTTCTGGTGAGGGCAGGGGTCAGTCCTTTCGTAAACAGACCCAATGACCTACCTTTTCAGCTGCCAGTACATTCTCGCCTGGCAGCACCTTTGGGAGGAAGGCTGGCTCTTTTCAAAGAAAATTGGGATTTAATTACCCAAGACAGATGGGTTTTGGATATCATTCACCACGGTTACAGGTTTTATTTCCATACCTTGCCTCCTTTCAAAGGCATGCCAGACATTCCTCCTCTACAAAGAAAAGAGGCTCACAAGCAAATTTCTCTGTTGCTTCAAATAGGGGCCATTCAGCCAGTTCCTGTGCCAGAAAGGGGCCTAGGATTTTATTCTCGCCTGTTCCTAGTACAGAAGAAGGGGAACACGTGGAGACCAATTTTGGATTTATCTATCCTCAACACTTATCTGGACATTCCCAAGTTCAAAATGTTGACGTTACAACAGCTTTTACCTCTGCTGGGCAAAGATCACTGGATGGTAACTTTAGATCTCAAGGAAGCTTACCTTCATGTGCCTATCAGACTAAGTTGCAGGAAGTATCTGCGTTTTCGAGCTGGAAATTCTCATTATCAGTTCTCTGCATTGCCCTTTGGCTTATCTACTGCGCCCAGAGTATTCACAAAGGTTCTGGCTCCAGTGATAGCTTACTTCAGGTTAAAAGAAATTCAAATCTATCCTTACTTGGACGACTGCCTGATTCTGGCTCAAGAAAAGAAAGACCTTTTACAGCATTTGGAATTTGTGATAGCAGTGCTAAGATGCCTAGGGTATTCTGTGAAGGAAATAAAGTCCAGTCTAGTACCCTCTCAAGACATGTGCTTTCTGGGTGTGAGACTGAATACAGCAGCCCAGATGGCCTTTCTAACCCCGGACAAACAAAAGAATCTTTCCAGTTACTTCCATCACCTATCTCTTCAGTCCGGGCTGACTGCAAGGACAGTCCTTCAAGCCTTAGGGTTCATGGCATCTTGTATTCTGGTGCTTCCCAATGCCAAACTGCATATGAGGAAGTTGCAATGGTATCTCAAAAATGTATGGACACAGCACTGCCAGCATTTGGACACTGTCATTCAAATAATACCTTGCATTCAAAAGGAATTTTTGTGGTGGGCTCAGGAATGTCACCTAAACAAGGGACTCTCTGTGACCCGGCCAGAGGCGAGTCAGATTCTAACGACAGATGCCTCAGACATTGCTTGGGGAGCTCATCTAAATGGAAAGTGGATACAAGACAAGTGGCCTGCCAGACTACAGCATCTACATATCAACATGAAAGAGATGTTAGCAGTCCAGTTTGCATTAATGGCTTTCAAGGAGTTACTTCTTCCAGGGCAGGTGTTGATTCTAACAGACAACACAACTGTCATGTGGTACATCAACAAACAGGGGGAACTCATTCTTACCCGTTGTGCAGGCAAGCAATGATTTTATGGGAGACTGCGCTCAGCTTGCAACTAACTCTTCAGGCAAGGTTTCTGCCGGGAGCACAGAACTCCTTAGCAGATGTGTTAAGCAGACAAATCATGGATCCCCACGAGTGGAAACTGGATCTTCATGTATTTCAAAATTGACAGTGTCATGGGGAACTCCAGACATAGATCTGTTCGCTTCTCCACTAAACCACCAGCTGCCAAAGTTTTGCACAAAGGGGTTTCATCACACAGCTTGGAAAGTGGATGCTCTGTCTTTCAGTTGGAAAAATCTTCATGTGTATGCCTTTCCACCTCTGCCTCTTCTCCCAAAGGTGCTCCTAAGGGTCAGACAAGACAAGCCAAGGATGATTTTAATAGCTCCAGATTGGCCTCGGCAACACTGGTACCCATTACTGAGGAGTCTGGTAAGGAAGCCTCCATGGCCTTTACCTTTGATTCCACACCTGTTGTCTCAGAGGGACGGTCACCTGCTCAATGTCAAGCTTCACTCTCTTCATCTAACAGCCTGGCATATTCTGTTTTGAAACACAGCAGGTCTCAACTTCCTCAACAAGTTTTAAATGTGATTATGGAAGCCAGAAGACCTAGTACAAGGAAAGTGTACGCAGAAAAATGGAAGAGGTTTTTATTTTGGAGTGCAGCAAACAATTTGGAGATTTCTGAGCCTAATTTGAGTGTGGCTCTTCAATATCTTACTGAGTTATTGGACAAAGGTTTGTCTTTCTCTTCCATTAAGATTCATGCTGCAGCGATTTCAGCTCACTATGATTGTGACCCACCATTGTTTTCGCATCCTTTGTTCAAGCAATTTCTTAGAGGGGCAAAGAATATAAGACCCCCACGAGAGCTCCTACTCCTGCTTGGGACCTCAATTTTGTGTTGGAGAAACTTACTCTACAACCTTTTGAGCCTGGCTACTGCTGAATTGAAATACTTGTCATGGAAGACTGCTTTTTTGTTGGCCATTACTTCTGCAAGAAGGGTTTCTGAATTGCAGGCCCTTATGGCGGTAGAGCCTTTTTTGATTTTTCATAAGGATAGGGTATCATTACGTACTAATCCTTCCTTTATGCCTAAGGTGGTTTCTAGTGTGGCTTTAAACCAAACTATTCATTTGCCTACTTTTTATGCAGACCCCCAAAATAAAGGGGAAAAGATTTTGCACACTTTAGATGTACACAGGCAATTGCGTTATTATTTAAGCAGGACTACGGATTTTAGGCAGTCTCAGCAGTTGTTTGTTTCTTTTGCTTTGAGTTCGCAGGGCAAGCCTGTGTCAAAACAAACTATTTCTAGGTGGATTGGGTTTTGCATTGCATTTTGTTATTCCCATCATGGCAAGGAGATTCCAGCTGGGATTAGGCCTCATTCCACTAGGGCTACTGCCACTTCAACAGCATTTCTAAGGGGTGGCAACTAAGGATATTTTGGAGGCAGCTACTTGGAGTTCAGTGCATACTTTCTCTAAGCATTATCACCTTCCTCTCTACTCTAAGTCTAGGGCTGGTTTTGCCACAGCTATTTTGCAAGGCATGTTGTCAGCTCCTGCTTCTTTATGATTTGCCAGCCTCCCTTACCTCTGCTTTGGGATTCTACCCAATAGTTAGGACTGCAGCAGTGTGGAATGAAGAACATAGTACAGTTTTGTACCTACCATAAATGTAGATGTTCGAGGATCCACATTGCTGCAGTCCAGTTTTCCCTCCCTCCTTCCCCTCTGTGTTTAGGGGTGGTTGTGTAGGTGAGGTTATATTCTGGTAATTTTGTATTTGTTGTACATATTTTTGGTGCAAGTATGTTTGGAGTTTTTGGTTTTGGCCTTGTCTTTTTAGGGTCTTCTGACATCTGGGGCAAGAAAAGACTGAGGATATGACGTCGGTCATGCGCATTAGTACCCTGACGTACTGACGTCAGTCTAATGCGCCCTGACCGACGTCAGCCATATACTTTGGTATTCGGGCCGACTGGACAGCGGACTACCCAATAGTTAGGACTGCAGCAATGTGGATCCTCGAACATCTACATTTATGGTAGGTACAAAACTGTACTTTTTGTACCTACCATAAATGTAGATGTCTGATAGGCATGCATCTGCAGTCAGGATTACCCTCCCTCCTTCCCCTCTGAGGTACTCCTAGGGTATTTACCCCTCATTTAGCTAGCTGGGGGAATCTATTATGGTGTATTAGTTTGTATATATGTATATACATGTTAAATTATTTTGCTCTCTCTTATTTGGAAACTTTTGCAATTATCCAAATTTGCCTTCCTAGAGGGCACCTGACATCTGGGGCAAGAAACACTGAGGAAGATGGCGTCGGCTGATACCTTTATACCCGAATAACTGCAGCTATGACGTCGGGTGAAGTGCGACATCAGCCGAGGCCAGACCCAGACTTTGGAATCCGGCCGACCGAAGGGCTGCCTGACGACAGGACAACCCATTTGTAAGGACTGCAGATGCATGCCTATCGGACATCTACATTTATGGTAGGTACAAAACTGTACTTTCCCTTATCTGTGGTCTCGTCTAGTGAATCCCCCCTGGATTCTTAATCCCCGTCCGGATCTGATATCTCACCCCCTGGACCTACCAATCCTGAACCTGGACAACCTCAAGCTCACAGCTTGGTTGCTCCAGTTCCACTGTTAGTTCGGACTCCCGGTATCTCTTCCCAGGTCAAAGCGATCCTAGTGGCGGCCCTCAAGCTGTCTACTAGGAAGGTTTATCGTAACAAATGGAAACTTTTTTCTATTTGGGCTGAACATCAGAACCTAGATCCTTTCACAGCTCCGTTACCAGCTGTCCTGGATTTTCTGTCGGGACTGTTTGATAAAGGTGCCAGCTCTTCCACAGTCAAAGTACAGTTGGCGGCTATCGCTCATTACCACGTTGGATGTGATCTTGGCCCTCTGACTTCACCCAGATTATGTAAGGCCTTCTTAAAGGGAACCTTCCTGCTAAGGCCTCCGGTCAAAGAGGTGATCCCTCCGTGGGACTTATCGCTGGTGCTCCAGGCCTTAACAACTCCTCCCTTTGAGCCTGCTGCGTCGGTAGATCTCATGTTCTTGTCCTGGAAAACGGCCTTTCTTGTCGCCATCACGTCAGCCAAAAGGGTTTCGGAACTTCAACTTCAAGCCCTTTGTGCCAAGCCTCCGTACTTGATTTTCCACAAGGATAGGGTATTCCTCAGGACCAATCCCTCCTTTCTTCCCAAAATTGCTTCCAAAACTAATATTAATCAGTCTATTAATTTGCCAGTTTTCTTCCCTAATTACCAAAATAAGGGCGAATTCATATTACACTCTTTGGATGTAAACAGACAGTTGAGATTTTATCTGCACAGGACAACCGGTCATAGACGTTCAGATCAGTTATTTGTGTCCTTTGCTAGGTCCAGTCTGGGGAAAGCTGTTTCTAAAGTCACACTATCCAGGTGGATTGCTCAGTGTATTCTCTTGGCTTATGAGAGTTCTGGCAGGCCTGCTCCTCAGGGAGTCCATGCCCATTCAACTTTGTCTGTTTCTACCTCTGCTGCTTTTCGAGCTAGAGTTTCGTTGGATGACAGTTGCTCGGCTGCCACGTGGGCCTCATCTCACACTTTTATAAACCACTACAAGTTAGATCTGCTTTCCAGAGGGAGAGCATCCTTTGGCTCCGCAGTGCTCCGGAACATCCTTCCTTGAGGGCCTCCCAAGATTCAGGTAGCTGGGGACTCTGTCCCATAGGATGATGCACAAATGAAGTTAACTACTTCACATTAAGAAGTTATGTACTCACCATAACGTTCCATCTGAGTAGGTAAACTTCATTTGTCAGCAACCATCCCTCCCTCCGTCCCCCTGTTCTCTTCGGATGTATTTGGTGTTCCTGCTTCTTGGTAGGTTGTACCCGGTTTACCCTAGGCAGGTTGCGATTGCAAGCCTTGTTTTAGGCAAACTCGATCTGAGGTCAGGAAGGGATGGCAGGGAGTTATGGGTAAGGGGGAGGAGCTTGGAGCTCGGATCTTAGCTGCTGGAAACTGCCAGTTCGGATCCGATATGGATCCGATAACCCATAGGTTGCTGACAAATGAAGTTTGCCTACTCAGATGGAACGTTATGGTGAGTACATAACTTCTTATTTTTCTCAGAGGGGCCAAAAACATAAGACCTCCAAGGAGAGCTCCAATACCTACATGGGACCTCAATTTTGTCTTGGAAAAACTCACACTGCCTCCTTTTGAGCCTGCCAATACAGCAGAGATAAAATACTTGTCATGGAAAACCGCTCTTCTCCTAGCAATAACTTCAGCAAGAGTTTGAGTTACTGGCACTAATGGCTGTGGAACCTTTTATTATTTTCCATCAGGACAGGGTTTCTCTAAGGACAAACCCGGCATTTATGCCTAAGGTGGTGTCCAGCGTGGCTCTTAATCAAACCATACATTTGCCTACCTTTTATCCAAACCCAAAGAATAAGGGGGAGAGACTTCTGCATACTTTGGACATACACAGACAGCTACGCTTTTACTTGGACAATACTAAAGCCTTCAGAAAGACTGAGCAACTCTTAGTGGCATATGCTGCAGGTTCCCAAGGAAAAGCTATTTCAAAGCAGACTATTTCAAAATGGATAGGTCACTGCATTCGGTTCTGCTATTCACAACATAAATCAGTGCCCAAGGGCATTAGGCCACATTCTACCAGAGTAGCAGCCACTTCAGCAGCCTTCCTCAGAGGAGTACCAACCAAGGATATTTTGGAGGATGCAACATGGACTTCAGTGCTCACTTTTACAAAGCACTACCATTTACCTCTCTACTCTAAATCCAGAGCAGGCTTTGCCGCTTCAGTTCTGCAGGGTCTCATAGCCACTCCAAACTCTATTTAGGCCCAGCCACCCAACCTCAGCTTTGGGATTCAACCCAAGTGTAATGACTGCAACAGTGAAACACAATGAACATAGTACAGTTGTGTACCTACCATAAATGTAGATGTTCGAGTGTATTCACTGTTGCAGTCCAGGATACCCTCCCACCATCCCCCCTTTTTTCTTTGCTGGGACTTATCTGTACCTATCTATTCTATACAACCTATGTGGTGTATTTGCTTGTAGATGAAGGTTATGTGCAAGCTTTTTTATGACCATAATTTTTACAGCCTACCCTTTTGGGGGCACCTAACATCTGGGGCAAGAAAAACTGAAGAAAATGGCATCGGCTGCATCTTTTATACCCCTGGCGCACTGAAGTCAGGGAAGAGGCGACAGCAACCGACGCTGGACCAGGACTTTGGAAATCAGGCCGACTGCGGGTAGCCTGCCAGCAGGATAACCCAAGTGTAATGACTGCAACAGTGAATACACTCAAACAACTACATTTATGGTAGGTACACAACTGAACGTTCTCATTCTTCTAACAATGAAGTTCATAGGTAGACTTTGCCAGTGAAACATTTTCTAATGTTCTAAAGGAAAATCCTTGAGAGAGAGAGAAAAAAAGTCCCAGAGTTGACTAGAAGAATCAGGAGTACCTTGTACTTGAATCATAGTCTTGTGTTTGGGGATGGCGATAAACAAGATGAAGACCTACAACACTAAAATTGGTGAATATATGGGACACTGTAGAGCATCAGTCACATTTGTGAAATATGGCTTTGTAAGAAAGTGTCTGAGACAGACTGGACTTTTGTTGACCATGTTAAACTTGTGGGTGGACTGTAAAGCATATACCCTCCACTTTGTCATTAATGTTTAGAAGGGCACTAAAAGGAAAATAACTAAACATAAAACAAGTATTGTTATTGGTATTTGTATAAAATATTTCATGTTGTAAACTGCATGTTATTTAGTAAAGCAGTTATGTATAGTGTGTGTCAGTGGTGTTTTAAGTCTGGGGAGGCCTTTTTAGTGACTGCTGCTGTATGTGTTAAAGATATTAAAGTTACCTCCCCGTACTACATGAAGAGACATGGAGGAGCTCTCGGATTATGTGGCCTAGGCGGGTATGACCCTAACCCTGAGCAGCATCCTGCCATCACCCAGAATTATGCCACAGTGCAAGCAGAAAATGATTTATTTCAACAATTGGGTAAGTTTCTGGTGTCATTCTAAGGGGATCCAGTATCTGTCTGGGATGACATGATTGACAGACCTCGATGTTTTGCCAGTGATGGCCTGCATCTATCACCCTTCGACTTCCGGATACTGGCCAAGGTTCTTGCCACCCCTGTAGTGCCTTTTTTAGGCAGTGTTCCAAAGACCAAATTACCATCGTAACCGCTACAAACAAATGTAGTTTGAGGGTCATGCTGCTCAACGCTAGAAGTCTAAATTTCAAAATGCACTTGCTCGAAGCACTGCTTAATATGGAGAACATCGATATTTGTGCTGTAACAGAGACCTGGTTCAAGGTAGAAGAAAGCAACCCTGCAGTACCAGGCTATAACTCATTCCACACCTTTCGGTCCCAGAACTTCGACCGAAGCTCCAAAGGCGATGATGTTTCCATATTCATAAAGGATGCGCACACCTCCAGACTGGTAGCCCAACATCTGAGATACTTCAGGTGCAGCTAACATTGATTCAGACAGCGATTCAGGTCGTAGCCTGCTGTAGGTCCCCAACAATGTCCCAAGACTCGCACTCCATTTTCCTAAGCACCCTGGAGAATGTTAGGGTCCAACCTAACATTCTCATACAGGGCGACTTCAACTACCCCTCCATTAACTGGGAAAACTACTCGTGTACCAGTACACTTGCCCAATGTTTCCTAGAATTCCTTAATTCCAGTGCCCTGGGCCAGCTCATTCTTACCCCCACTAGAGGTAGCAACATCCTTGACCTGGTCATACAAACGTCCTCGTCCGTTGCTCTACACCAATAGGCAACTCCTCCCTGGTTAGATCAGATCACAAACTAATTACCTTGGAAATCCACATCCCCCCCCCACCCCGCAAAGGTAATCACCATGAAAAACTTCTTCAAAGCTAACTTTGGGTTCCTAAAAACAGAGGTGGCTAACTTCACAGCACCCATGCAAATGGAGAATAGTTGCATAACTGCCAAATCATACACCAGTGCACTGTACGAGCATGTACACAAATGCATGGATCTCGCCATACCCAATAGAACCAAGACTCGCTCCTCCAAAAAAGGAAGCCAATCTGGTGGTCCCCTACCATAAACGAACTCTACAACAAAAGAAGGAAACTGATGCGGAATAAGGTGAAGTCCCAAGACTGGCAAAACTCCCTTATCAGCTTCAACAAAAAGTTGAGATCTCTCATCAAATTCTCTAAAGCTAGCTATGAAAACAGAATTGATGGAGATAGTAAAGACAACCACAAGCCCTTCTTTAGTTATGTAAAGATTCTCCACGTCAATACCCAGATTTGCTCTGAGCTACTGCACAATAGTACCTCCTATAGCGAGCCAACAGATATTGCCAATATACTAGCCGACAGATTCAGTTCCAACTTTACCCCCCCCCCAAAGGACCAATCACAGTACCAGTAGATTGCCAGGTACCCGGTATTACTCATGCACAGGTTAAAACAGCACTGTCCAAGGCCAATAATACAGCTTCTGTGGGACCTGACAATATCCCTGGCTGTGTTCACATGAGCTACAGAGTGAACTGGCACCTCACCTGTGTGCCCTGTTCAGTCACAGCCTTACCTCTGGCTTTGTCCCAACTGAATGGTGCACTGCTGCAGTCATCCCTGTCCAGAAAAGAGGAGCCACTACAGACCCTGGGAACGATTGCCCCATTAGCCTGACTAGTCTGATATGCAAAGCTATGGAATGCATCATCATGGACTTAATAAAGAAGGATATAGGGAATCTCCAAACTCTGGATCCTGCACAGTTGGGTTTTGTGAAGGGTAGATCATGCCTGCTTAACTTGGTTGACTTCTTTGAGTCAATCAACAGAGCTGTGGATGAAGGCAAGGTGATTTATACAGCATACCTAGATCTGGCCAAGGCCTTTGATACCATTCCCCACACAGGATTCATAGAAAAACTCTCTAAGTTAGCCATCAACCCCTTTATCACTAGGTGGGTTGCAAACTGACTCACAGATAGAACCCACAGTGTGAAAGTAGCTGACTCCAAGTCAGACTGCCGACCGGTCACAAGTGGAGTCCCACAGAGTTCAGTCCTGGGTCCTCTCCTGTTTGGTATCTACTTCTTTGAAGTCCAGGCCATAATGAAGGAACTCTGACTGACCAAGTTTGCAGATGATTGCAAGTTGGGAGCTATTATCAACTTTTGTTGACATCCTACAGAAAGGCCTCACTGAGACCAAGGACTGGTGTCAGAATCATGACCTTAAGCTCAATACCAAAAAATGTGTTGTCATCCTCTTTGGGAAAAACCCGGTTCCCTTGAATTACCACATCAGTGGTAGTCCACCAAACAGAGAAGACGTTATAAGAGATCTGGGAACACAGGTTGACAGCAACCTCTCTTTTGACCACCACATTGCCACTGTGGTCAGAAAGTCCTTCTGTGTAGCACATCTCATTACTAAGGGTTTGCATCCAGGAAGAAAAGCGGTCATTGTCTCCCTCTACTCTTCCCTCATTAGGCCAGTCATAGAGTACAATGCCCCATTTGGCATGTACCTTACTAGACGTCTGCAACAACTGGAGAGACTGCAAAAGTACCTCATAAAGAGGATCCTAGGCCTTAAACACTTGTCCTTTATGGACAGACTCAAACAAACTCCAACTATTCTCTCTCATATCGCCTACTTAGAGGCAATCTCTGCTTGACTTACAAAGTGATGTCTGACCCAGCTCGGTTAGAAATGCTACATCTAAAGAAATCCCAATCCCTCCGCACCACACACTCCAGAGACATCAACCTCATTGCTAAAATCAACGGAACATGCTGGAGGGGCATGTTCATAACCCAGAGACTGCCCATGCAATGGAATAGATTTCTCATGCATGTCAAGCAGAGCATCTCACTGGACCTCTTCAAGAGAAATCTTGGTGAGTGGATGGGAAATAGAAAATTCACCCCGGGATCACTCCAGTGGCTCTACTCGACAGAGGCACTGGGAACTAAGGTTGGGTGGCACGATGCTAGGGTACTCCTGTGGGCTAGGCTTGTAAAGGCTCCAGGGGTATTATCCTAGTACACCCTTATGAACCTGTGAACTACCTTTTTAGTTGTAAGAAATGCAAAAGCTGTACAGTATAATAAGAGAAAAAAGGCTGAAGAAAAGATTAAGTTAATATGCTATGATCTTAGGCTGCTGGGGTGGGGTGAGGTGTAAAAGTGCATTGATAATGGTATATGTTTTATTAAGATATTTTATTTTTACAAGAACTGATGTCTAGATGAATGCCCTTGGCTTGAGCTATAAACAAGTAAACATTTTTTGCAAGCAAGTAGGCTTGAAAAATAAGACAAAATGATGAAAGCAATGAAAAATTCTAATTTCCTTGTGTCAGCAAAGATATTGGCTTGTCTGTCTTCTGTTTGCAAGTGTTCTCAGTGGGAACTGAGATGTCTGCAGCTGAATGCAGTTGTATATGTTGTTGTGAGTGAAATTTACAAACATTACAACAAGACAAAATCCACAGAGTCCCTCAAAGTTTTAGTAAGCCAAGTTTCACACTTGGCCCAAAAAAAAAAAAAACAAACACTGTAAGAAACTTTCCACCAGGTTCTCTCAGTGGAATAACTATACAGAAAATACTGCCCAGATTTGAAACTATTTGTACCTAGTACTGGTATTAACTGTTGTAAAGTTTAAAATAAATCTGTTAAACGTAGTAAATCAGTCCAGGATATGTTGAATTTGCAGTTTCTTTATTAGTAAGCATAGACGAGCAATCCGTTATTCTTAATGGTTAATACATTTAAGAACCATTACTTAAATAGCAGTTGATTTGGAAGTGGTAAAGCTTCCACTGTAAATATAAATCAGTACAGCTGTAGTAAAAAAAAAAAACCCCACTTCTTCCCAAGTGATAAAAAGGGTCCAAGCTAACCTAAAATACCATGCTATTCCAGATTCCTAAAAAAATCTATTTATTGCATCCTTATAAAATAGGAATCATAATAATAAAATAAAATGATGTTTTCACAATATTAATTCATTCAAATATTTTAACTAAAATCTCTGGTTCTTCTTCAGGTCTTTGCACACTAGAAATTCCAAGTTACTGTCTGTCTAAATGTAATTGTAAATCAGAAGTAAGAAACAGCTCAAACTACAAAAAAAAAACTATCTAACGCATTTGTGTTCATAATACTTAGATTCAATTCTTAGAGCAACAAACTTATAAATTATAAAAATATGGAAATGTGATAAACTGACACACAAACCCTGTTTAACTTGTATTCAAGTCTTATTTAAGTGTTATATCCTTTAAGTAGTTAGACATTGCAAGCTTCGTAAGTAAACAATGTACGTGACAGCCTGTGCAGGAGAAACACAAAATGTGCAACATTCCCATTTTAATATAAAAAAACACATGATATGCACAAACGAGGAGTATAGGGGTGTAGTTTCCAGTGTGTATCAATAAGTAAAAATGTGTATTATATGTCCAGCAAAAGTTTTAAATTCATTATATGTTCGATGTCACAGAAATTTTGTGCATGTCTGTATTTTACAGTGTCTGAAAATAGAACGAAAAAGAGTCAAATAATTCCCGTTTAAATTCTAGCTACTTTTACAAAGCAGAACCAGTGGAAAATGTGACTATATGTCCAATCTACCCAAAAGGCATATATAAAAATGGTTACACTTCAGAAGATCGAACTGCTGAAATATCGAAGACCATATGGTCGAATCCATATGATCAATATTTCATAAGATCGATCTTGTGAAATTGTAAAAAAAAAAAAAAGCCATTACTGCAGGGGGCAAGCCCCCCCCCCCCAATACAGAGCAGAACGGGAAATTTTCCTGTTCCCTGCTGTAGCGCAATCTCGGAGTTGGTATATTTAAGTAGGGGGATGTGGGGGGCTTCCCCCCTGCAGTTACATCGTCTTTTATTTTATTTTTTTTTTTTTTACAATTTCAGAAGATCGATCTTCTGAAATATCGATCATATGGTCTCGACCATATGGTCTTCAATATTTCAGCTGTTCGATCTTTTGAAGTGTAACCATAAAAATATAATAGATTAAATACAATAAGCATTGTGTAAACTTTGTGCTTGAAATTTTAGTTATTCCACAGAGAACACCTGTTGGAAAATTTGCAGAGATTCCTTCATGGATCTGCAGAGATATTGTCTGCCTTTTTTAAATCATTGCTGACTACTTTTACATGGAGACTAGCTGTCTGCAGGTGCAAGCAATTAATATTGAGAGTTCTAAGCACTTTTTAATGAGAGAAATGCAAGATGTAAAGATACAATGGCAAGTGGTTCACTGAATAATAAACTTGGGAATTATTAGAAGTGAATAGGAGATTGCAGCCTCCCTAGCAACATGAAATGACTTAATGCATTCAGTAGAACAGTTAATGATAGATAGTTCTTTTTTCCCTTGGGGCTAAAAGTAAGTGTTGTTAGAAAACATACAAGCTGTTTTCACATCTGTAAGAAGAGAGAGAAGAAAAGAATAGACATTTGGTCAGTGTATGTGGAATACAGACTGTAATATATCCTTTAGCATGGGTAACCTTAATTTGAGGTTAGGTAATGGTTGGTGCAACTGTCAATTTGGGCAGTTGTTCCTATCTTGAGGGTTAAACTTCAGTTTTTGAAGATGCACATAGTTTTGTGTGCTTGTTTTGAGTTTTATTTTATTTATTTATTTATTTTACATTTGTTGACCGGGCTAGTCCAGCTGGATATATGTCCATTTTCAGTGGAGGCCTGGGGAGAAAAGCTCCAAAGGTTATAGCAAGTAAAGGGAATACACAAAAAATACACAAAAAATACACATAGCAAAACAAAACAAATAATTGCAATACGCAATTTATAATATCATAACGTAGTCTAAAATAATACATAGTCATAAATTTTTTTTTTTTTTTTTTCTCATAGTATATATGAGATAAGTTGTATCCACAAGGATATTATGTCCATGGGGATCAGTCAGGATGTATTATAGTGAGAAGGAGATATTGAGGTAGAGGAAAGGAGGAAGAAAGGTTAATCAGGATTGGTACAGGAGCAAAGCCAGTGTTTATTAAGATGGATTCTCAGTTGTTTTTTAAAGAGTGGAAGAGTGGACAAAGATGAGATATTAAGTGGAAGTTTGTTCCACATTTTGCCAACTGAGTTGGAAAAAAGACAATCTCCTGCAGCATTATTGGGTTTGGTACTATTAACTAGTAGTTTATTTGAAGAACGAAGTTGTTTCAGATTGTTGTAGGGAGTAAGGAGGTTAGAGAGTATTGGTGTTTTGGATGGTTGATATAGAATGTTGTGAGCTATTGAGAGCTGTTGATAAGTAAGCTTGTTAGGAAGTTCAAGCCAGTTTAGTTGTTTTAAGTTCAGACAGTGGTGAGTTCTAAACTGGGATCCTGTGGCAAATCGAGCAATATTATGGTAAGATGAAGCAAGTTTCTTAAGGTTACATTTAGAGAGATTTGTGTAAATAGGGGAAGCAGGTGGTCCGGGCTTCAGGTGTAAGGAAGGATTTGATTCTGTAAAAGGATCCAATCTTTTTGTTAACTACTTTTATTGTATTATTGATGTGACAGTCAAAATTAAGATTATTGTCAATAGTAATACCTAGTAGTTTTGTAGAAGAATCAGGAGTAATATGAGTGTTATCAGTGGAAGTAATAGAGAAGTTTAGGGAAGTAGTTTTGCGGGTAGGTGCAAACAGTAGTAATTTGGTTTTTTTAGGGTTAAGGAGTAGACCACGGTCAGAGAACCACTTTTCAACAGTGGTAAAGGTTTCTCGGGTGAGAGGTTGAAGTTCCGTTTGAGAAGAAGCAGTACAGATTATAGTGGAATCGTCTGCATATTGTATGCAAGTGGTGTTAGGTATAGCTGATTGGAGGTCATTAATAAAGATAGAAAATAGAAGTGGGCCTAAGATAGACCCTTGAGGTACTCCTATAGAAATAGGAAGGAGGGTAGATAGTGAACTTTTCCAGAGTACTGCTTGCTGACGATTTTCAAGATAAGAAGTAAACCAAGTTAAGGAGGAGGGATCCTAGTGCCTGAGATTTTAGTATGTACAGAAGAAGTTTATGATTAACCATATCAAAGGCTTTTGATAGGTCAATGAAGAGAGAAGATGAGAGTTTATTGATGTTGCGGTTATAGTTGATGGAGTTGGTAA
The DNA here is from genome assembly GCF_019279795.1 of Protopterus annectens. Lineage (NCBI taxonomy): Eukaryota > Metazoa > Chordata > Ceratodontiformes > Protopteridae > Protopterus > Protopterus annectens. The sequence continues at coordinate 339,448,730 of NC_056744.1, read as the reverse complement.
AGGAGAGTAATGCAGTAGTGGTGCTGTGGGAAGGTCTGAATCCATGTTGACTATTGGCAAGTAGGTTATTATGGAGAAGGTGGTTTAGTAGTTGTTTATGGATACATTTTTCCATGATTTATCTATAGGTGATAATAGTGCTATGGGATGAAAGTTAGAGAAGTCATTAGATTTGCCCCCTTTGTGAAGGGGAATGATATGGGATATTTTCCAGATAGAAGGGACAATACCCTCCTTTATAGATCTATTTATTAGGATGGAAATGGGATAGGCAGTGGCTTTAGCTCCTATTTGCAGGTACTCTGCAGGAAGCTTGTCTGCAGATGGGGTGGTAGGTTTAAGTTTTTGGAGTAGAGATTGGATATAGGAGGTAGATACAGGTTGTAGGTGAAGGGGAGGAAGAGTAGTTTTTGAACTAGGTGAGAGTAGTTTAGTAGTGTCAGGAGAAAGGTGGTTTGCAAGAGTTTGGATGGCATTGGTGAAGAAAGAGTTGAAGTCATTGGCTATTTGTGTGGGATTATCTGGGTCAGAATCCTGAGGGTTCGGTGTGATTGCTTGGCCAGGGGATAGAAGATTATTAATACTAGTCCAGAATTTTTTGGGTTCTTTTATGGTGTTTTTCTGTAGTTGAAAGTAATAGTTCTTTTTATCTGTTAGAATAGCTTTTTTGGCACTGTTTCTCAGCTCCCTAAAGTTTTGGTGGTCAGTTTGGTTTTTGGTAGCCCGCCATTTATCCCAGGATTTATTTCTGAGAATAATTTTTTGCTTCGTATTCTTGGTTAGCCAGGGTGCTGTTTTTGTTTTGGTTCTAATGGTACGCTTGGGGCATGGTGATCTAGGATCGATAGGAATGTAAAGTTGAAGTATTCAACTGCTTCATTAAGTGGGAGATGTTTCAGTGGGGCCCAATTACAATGTATTAGTTCGGCTAGAAATTGTGCAGAGTTAAAATGTTTTTTTGTACGTAGAGTTTTATATGTGGTAGGTAAGGTTAGGTTAGTTTTGTATCTAATGATGTAGGTTAGAGAGTGGTCACTAAGATCATCTGGAAGGATGCCTGTGTTGTAGGTTTGCAAGGGAGTATTAGTAAGAATCCAGTCCAATGTGGTTTCAGTATTATTGGTTTTATTAGTTCTAGTAGGACCATTGATGAGTTGTTTGAAGCCAAATAGGTTGATATGGGAAGTGGGGTTATTACTGTTACAGGAATGCCAATCTATGTTAAAGTCTCCTAAGACTAGTGTCTCTTGAGGGAGTTTAGTTGATAGTAGGTAAAGGATGTGTTGAAGGGTGTTGATATTATTTCCAGGAGGGAGATGAGCACAGATGATATTTATGGATTTAGTAGTATTGATTTGAAGTTTAGAACTGATAACTTCAGCATTATTGTCATTGGTAATAGTCAGATTTAAGGTACTAATTTGGAGTTTTGCTTTATACAGAATTGCTACCCCTCCTCCCTTTTTGGCAGTACGGTCGAGTCTAATGATGTTATAACCAGGTGGGGTGATTTCACTGTCATTAATTGAAGGCTTTAGCCAAGTTTCAGTTAAACATAAAATATCAAATTGATAGACTTCTAGAAGGGCATGAAGTTGACTAGTTTTGTTACAGATACTTCGTATATTGAGATGGGCAATAGACAGAGAATGAGTGGGTTTAGAGAATGAGAGAGATGTATTTTTGTTTTGTATTTTGTGTGTAATGGTTTCATTATGATGTGGGCCTGGATTAGGATGAATATCTCCATCCTGTAGAAGGTAGAGGAGTACGAGATATTTTTGTTGTGGAAGTTTATAGGAGTAGTCAAATATTTTCCTGGTTCTAGGTTTCTTGAATTTGAAATGTGCTAATCTATGGTATTTGGCTAATAGGTAGTTGGCATGTATGGTTGGGTTTAAGAAGGTAGGAGATAAATTTGTTGTAGAGGTAGAGGTGTATTTTGAAGGAATTGAAAGAGAAGAATTAAGTGGATGTTCATAAGAGGTTAAGAGGTAAGTAGATATAAGAGAAGATATACGTAGCAGACAGATAAGTGTTTTAAGTTGTGGATGTATGGATGATATAGGCATATTATGTTATGTGGAGGTTAGTACATAGGTGAGATGTAGTTTAAAGGTGTGGTGTGGGGTGGATGTGAGAGTAGAAAGATAGGGGATAAGGTGTGTTTGTAAAGTAGTGGGAGAGGTGTTAAGATAGGGGAGGAGCTAGGTTGAATTAGTGGGTGTGGTGTTGAGAAAGCAGGGTGGGTTAGATAGGGATGCTAGAAATCTGATTGGAGTGAACTGGATAGGGTGTGGCTATTATTAGTATAAATGTAGGACCTCTGGGGGCGGGTGGGAATTGGGGGCAGGGTAGGGGAGCGGAGTGAGCCCACAGGGCGAACGGAGCGGGTAAAGACAAGAGAGTGAAGTACAAAGGGAGACAATCAGTGGAATGAGAGAATGTAGCAGGTAAGGTAGAAAGTGAGGAAGAAGTAGAGGTAAGTAAACAGGCTGGTATGATTAAGATATACCGAACAGATAGGTAGAGTATAGAAATAGAGTTAAAGGTAGAGGGAGGGAGGTGTATAAGAAAGCCTATAAAGAGAAGGAACTGAGAGAAAAATGAGAGAATGTAGCAGGTAAGGTAGAAAGTGAGGAAGAAGTAGAGGTAAGTAAACAGGCTGGTATGATTAAGATATACCGAACAGATAGGTAGAGTATAGAAATAGAGTTAAAGGTAGAGGGAGGGAGGTGTATAAGAAAGCCTATAAAGAGAAGGAACTGAGAGAAAGTAACAGGGTGGGGAGGTCTATCATAGAAATTAGTTTAGTGGAAATGGTAAAGCGCCACCTAGTGGACAAGAACTGATTGTGACTAAAAGTTCGCATACAAGGGTATCAGGCTATGACAGAGGGAGTAAGGTTACTTTTAAAAACAGAGAGTCTTGGCTATTTACAAGCGTTTGGTAAAGGGATGAAAAAAGAAAGCTGGGGAGGTAGTAGGCTGCTGGCTATCCTAAATAGGGAACTTGCCTAGCATAACAGGGAAGTCTTAAATCTGAAATCCGTGTAACAATGGTCTATTATCCAGAACAGCACATACTTTCACTGTGTAAAAACACGTGCCTCTCAGGGAGCAGGAGGGTAGTTTCTTTTGTTTCAGGTTGCTGTTCTTTTAATTCCTGGAAGGTGTGTTTGATGTAATAGTTACTTGGAGTTGACAAGGGATGTTCTGAAAAAGTTTTTTTTTTTTTTTTTGAGGATTTCTGTTAAAACAAAGTATTTAAAATGTGACATATGTTCATAAGTGTATACTAGGCTAGTGACCACTGGGGCTCTTATAAGCCTAGCTGTGCACCCCAAATATGACCTGCAAATTTGTTTATATAGGCGGCAATTTGCTGACTACTTCTGTCCATCAGAGACATAGGTGCAAAACTAGGGGATGAATTTCCAATTACCCATCCAGTAGTCCAAGTTGTGCTTAAATAGAGTTAGGGAGGAACTTTGCTTCACATGGATGGCAAACCTGTTCCAGAGAACAGGAATTCTGAGAAACACCTCTATCTTTCCAACATGTCGTTTTTGTGTTGCAAGCAAAATTGAGGTCTTTTTGATGTAGTAGTACTAATGATGTTTGTTTTGTGGATTTGCAAAAGGTTCATTCAAAACATTTGATGTTATGCGAAAGTTTCATCAAAACCGAGTCCAGGAATGACTTGTACACCAGGCAAAGATCACCTCTCAGAAGTCTGTGTGATACCAAGTAAAGATACAAGACCTTGAGGCGATTAGCATAGCATAGGATGTTGTGTTTACTTCCTTTATTCTTTTTGTAAGGAACCTCTGGATGTTCCAGTTGCTTCATGTGTCTAGTCAGGTGCCAACTAGATACCGAAGGGAACATTATACTTGCTGATGGGTCTGATGAGGGTCAAGTAGAGTGGCCCTATGACCTCTGTAGACCTAAATGGCACGCCCTTACTTACAAATTGAGCAACATAGAAGGATTTTCTTACTACCATGGACACGTTGGTTGAAGGCTAGGTTACTAACTACATGAGTTCCCAGCTCCCTGACTAGTGAATCAACTTTTTGGGTGTTTTAATGATGGTTATTTTTGGGGGGTGGCCGATTTCCTAAAGTTACTATAATGCATTTCTTGGCATTGAGTTTTAAACCATAGCTGTGGCACCAAGTGTTTGTTAGACCTTCCTGAAGGATGTTCTCATCTTGGAGGGATTCAGTGACTACTCCCAGTTTGCAATTATCTGGAAACTTGGTCAGCCATAGACCTTTGTCATTGGCTTTGACCCCTGAAAAGTAGATGCCAAAGAGGAGTGAGCCCAACACAGAGCCCCAAGCGACTCCACAGGTGACCAGCCCTTTGTGGAAGTGGCCTCACCGATCCTAACCTCTTGGGTGTATCCATCAGCCAGCTAGCTATCCAGCACATTATAAAGGGGTTTATGCCTAGTTCCATAAGTTTGTTAACAGTGCCCAGTGGGATATTGTATTGAGTGCTTTAGCTAGATGCAAGTAGGCAGTATGCACCATTTTCCCTTCATCTGTTTCCTTAGTGACAATTCCATGGTAATTCTTTCCATGGCTTTGCAAATAAGATTAGTCAGACTAATAGGTCTGTAGTTTCCAGGATCTGTTGAATGTCCTCCCTTATGAAGGAAGATAACTGTTGCAGCCCTTTATTCTCATGCACAAAGCCTATTTTAAGACCATAGTTAAAGGACAGCCATGCCCACAGACTGAAAAACACATGTTTATTTCATTGTGTCTTTATATTTCCTATATTTTAACACAACTTTTGGACTCTATATTTACTTTTTTGTATTTTTAAATGTAATTCCAGAGACTGCCTGCTTGGAGTCTGGCATCTTGATTTTTTAGGCTACATCTAGGTATTTCACATTGCCGTGTCTGGCTTTAAAATACTACATCGTAGCCCTAAGCTGCTGTCAGTTCATTGACTTTACATGCATTTTCACATATACTCTGCTTTGTTTTAGTCAGTCAGGTTTAATTACCATGTCTTGCTTTTCAATGAGTACTTACAAGGTAACCTGGGATAATCACACAGAACAGTATTCTCAGTGCCTGTTACTACTATTTATTTCTAAAGTGGCCAATTCCCATTTTTGCTACACCTGAGTTGTAGTCCTTAAACTCATCTCCCCTCACCCTAAACACCTCCCCTTCATATCTGTCAAAGTGGCAAAGGTAATTTGAGCTGTTTGCTGTCGTGATTGATAGCTCACAGCAGGAGAAAACATTTCTGTCACACTGTTTGGCAAATCTTCCAACTTCATTTTTCAGGGATTCCTGAGAAAGCAAAATTCTTAAATAATTGTGTCAACAAAGGCCATAAAAAATAAAACATTTTGTTTTTATTTAACATGTGATGCACTTGCAAGTTGATGCAAAAGTCTTGCTTCATTTTCTAAACAATAGTAATGCATGTGTAACCTATCACATTATCACCTTTGATTACCTGAGAATTTATGAGGGACAGGTCAAAAGTAAGCTTATAAAATCATGAGCATTCTGTAAAATCAGGGATGTATGAGATGTGTGGTCCTGGACCATTTACCTCTCTTGTTGTACTTGTCTATTTGCTTCCTGTAATTTGTTTTGCAACGGGAGGATTTATCCACGTTATCTGCAGTAATTTTCTTAAAGCATTGCATCATTGTTAATGCATCTTCTCCAGTTTATCTTTCACACACTAACTCATTATGCAGCCCCCCCCACACTCTTTTGTTTCTGATTCTAGTCACTTCAGTTGTCATTCCTCTTTGTAAATCCACCCCACATATTGCTATTTACTGTGTTTATGTAAATATTTATGCCCTTCCCTTTCTAATTTCAAGATACCACTACTGGTGTTTCTTCAAGATCCCATGTCACCCATTACAGTGAAAGAAAAGTTGTTTATTATAAAGATAACCAGGTTCAAATCCCTGTCTCAGACAACAGATGAAAGAACATGCACTAACTAGGCAAATACTGCCTTTCGTGGACAGAATGCATTACTTATCCAACTTGAGTCCTTCCTGTATGACGACAGTCCTCACCTGTACTAAATTACGATATTAAATACTGAATTCACAGATGCCCACTCCTGGAATGGCGGTCTTACCCAAGGTTACCGTTATACATTTGTTGGCATTGGATTTTAGGCCATGCCTCTGGCACCAATTATTAGTTTGTATCAGGCCTTCTTGGAGAATATCTGTCTTTGGGGGATTTTATGAATTTGTCTAGTTTGCAGTCCCCTGTGAGCTTGGTCATCCAGTGGCCAGTGACATTAGATTTTACTTCAGAAGAAGATGCTGAAAAGGAGCTGCCCCAATGCAAACCACTTGCTGACCTGCTAGTGACTGACCTTTTTGCAGACACCTTGGGACTTATCTGTAAGCCAGCTCAGCTGATTGCCTAGTGGATGATATAGGAGTTTGCACATAATCTAGTGAGCTTGTCTACAGTGCTGGAGTGGGGTATGATGTAGAATGCCTTGGAAGTAGGCCATATGCACCATTTTGCCCTCATCCATTGCTTTGATGACTTTCTTGAAGTCTGTCAGGTTGAGCAGGCATGATCTGCCCTTCCTTGACTAAATCAAATTGGGCTAGATCTAGTTTGTAATGGCTTTCAGTGTTATTAGTCATAGCCATGATCATTTTTTCTATGGCATTATATACGAGACTAGTCAGACTTGTAAGTCGGTAGTTACCCTGTTCAGTAGATGGCCTTCCCTTGTGCAGAGGGATAACACCTACAGTCCAACGTTCATTTGGCATAAAGTCTGTTTGGAGGCTATGGTTAAATAATCATTTTAGTAGGCCCTTCAAGTCATGTTTCCTGCTATCTAGGAGGAATCTTGGGATATTATTAGGCCCCATCAATGCAGTGTTTTTTGCCTTTTAATGATCATTAAGAACTTACTCTATAGTGATAGTTATAGTCGGGGTTACTTCTTGAGAGGTGTCAAGGGAAGAAAGCAGGATAAAGTTGGAGAAGAATGTATCGGCCAGTAGATTTGCTGTATCATTTGGCTCAGTATAGGTAGCTTAATTTACCATTAATTTAGCATATTGTTGTGTATTGCCTTTGAGGTTGCTGACATCACTAAATAATGCCTTGCGACTGTCCTTAGGTAGGAGGTTACTTCATTAAATTTTGCCAGAGTGCCACTTAATAGTAGGTTGTTTGCCTTGGACTAATTCCTAAAAGTTCTAGATCTCGCTAGTGTCCCAGGTTTTATTTAAAAGGCGACAGCTTCATTGTCTGACCCTGATTTCTGAGGATGTTACAGTGTGTGTGTGTGTGTGTGTGTGTGTGTGTGTGTGTGTGTGTGTGTGTGTGTGTGTGTGTGTGTGTGTGTGGATGGGTTGCAACCTTCACCCATGTTCATGAGGGGTAGGTCGAGTATCTTTGCACCCCTAGTGGGCATATGGACTGCTTGGAATGTTTGGACCTGTGAGCTTATGGTTGTATATGATTCCCAGTTTGTAGTGATGTAGTTGAAGTTCCCCGTGAATATGCATTAATATGATATTGAGTTGACTGGAGAGTTACTCTAGTACATTTAATTATCTCACTTCTTGTACACATACAAACCAGCTCACCAATCCCAGGTAGAGGGAGGCAGCTTTGCTTACTTGTTTGGGAGGTTATGTATAAAAATACATTTATTGGTAACCTTAGCACAGAAACCATTACCACAACTACAGAAATGACCAAGTCCCTTACAACGAAGTCTTATTGCACTGCAGTATATTATCTCTTGTGCCCGATCACACTGATTCCCTTTTGCTTACAGTACACAGGCAGAGGGTAGCTGTTAGATTTTGCTTACAAGACAGTCTGTGACAAGCCTCAGTCTCATGTTATGGCAGCCAGTCCCACAGATGTCCATTCACACAGGTACTGATGTTCAGTACAAAGCATCCGTGCTGCATCACAGCAGGCATATCACTAACCTACTGGGACTAGTCCGTTCACACAGGTGCTGGTGTGCAGCACAAAGCATCCATGCTGCATCACAGTAGGCATATCACTAACCTACTGGGACTAGTCCGTTCACAGGTGCTGGTGTGCAGCACAAAGCATCCATGCTGCATCACAGTAGGCATATCACTAACCTACTGGGACTAGTCCGTTCACAGGTGCTGGTGTGCAGCACAAAGCATCCATGCTGCATCACAGTAGGCATATCACTAACCTACTGGGACTAGTCCGTTCACAGGTGCTGGTGTGCAGCACAAAGCATCCATGCTGCATCATAGTAGGCAGATCACTAACCTACTGGGACTAGTCCGTTCACACAGGTGCTGGTGTGCAGCACAAAGCATCCACGCTGCATCACAGCAGGCAGATCTCTAACCTACTGGGACTAACCTGGTGAACAAAAACTAAATAAATAACATTATACATTATCCACGTCTTCTTTCCACTGCTCTGCTGCTCTCAAAACATTACTGAAGGGTTACCCAGTTTACAAACCAATGTAAATATTGTACAATTGCAGTCTGTTTACTAGAATGTACATATACAGTCTAATCTGAACTACTTGTGTTGCTGTGTGTACATATTTGTCTTTTTTGTTTATGAATTTCATCCAGGCTCATCCTGAATTTGGTCAGTGCTCCTCAGTGCACTGCTCCAGTAAACAAATACTTTGCATGCATACACACACACACACACACACACTTGTATTTTGTGTGTATTGTATATATTTTATATGAGGCCTGCATAAATCAAGCTGTACCCACAATTGCAAACAGATAATAGATTGCATACAAAATACTAAACAAGGGTACAATACAAGCAGCAACACCGGGTTACCTCCGTATTACATTATTGCAGTGAAATGTCTGGAAAATAGAATGTACAAAACATTAAGAACACCTACATTAGACCAGTAACAAAAACCGGTAACAGGCACTAATTTATGCAAACTCTGCAATAGTGGTTCAGTCCAACACCCATCCAACAAGTAAATGGTTATAGCAAGTGATTAACTTACTTGGTGTTACACTACAGAGGCACACAGTGGGTCTTGAAGGTGCTAATGGAAATGTAATTGAATAGGAGAAAGCCTGTGTGCATACATTTACAAAATGAAATCAAAAGACCAGCCAGTTGGCATCATTGATGAGGAATGCAGTTAAGCCATCACTGTCATGGGATTAAAATGGGATACTTTTAGTGTATTTCTCTGCTTTGTGAAAATAGGTTGCAGACTTGGTAATTCTGCTTAATTACAAATGATTGTGGCTCAATATGCACTGTATACTCAAAGTCTAACAAATAAATAATGCCGCTGGCCCACCGACCAACATACTACCAGTCGTCACACTGAATCAGAATCAAAAGTACCTTATTGATCCTGCAGGAAATTGCTTATGATGTAACTGCACAGACAAACATAGACACAACTCAGACCAAATACATGTTACATAATTAGATATGGCAGATACTGTACTCACTTATGTTATCCAACATATATAACAGCAGATACTATACTCACTTATGTTACCCAACATATATAACGGCAACGCCTGACATAGGTGCACTGTTGACCATAACCAATATATTAGGTGAGATTGATACCACAGAGTGTAGTGACTTGAAAGGGGGGAACCTTTCGTGTTAATTTCCACTTTCACTAGGTTATGGGGTATTGCACATTGCAATAGTTTAAGATATAGCATATTCCACAAATAACTGCATTGATGATTAATATTGCAATGAAAAAGGGATATAAAAAGGATGGGGAAAAAAGAAGCATGGTTAAGAGTTTAACATTGCACTATGTGGTCTCCTTTTTTAATTTATTCAAATCTTTTGGGTTTGTAATACTATGACTGGAATGGACCCCATTCCCAAGTCAAAGTATGATTACAGTTCATGAAATTAGTGTTGTTTCAGTCTTTGACAAGGCACTAATCGCAATCTCCAAAAGCCATTATATCTCTGGTGACTCCCTGTATTCTAGCAACATTGCCAAGACTTGGAACTCCCTACCACTACAAATCCAGTTACAACCTAACAAAACCATCTTCAACAAACAACTTATTTCCCACCTAAACAACTCCTGGACATGCAACTGCCTAGCACCTGGCTGACATATTCTAACTCCTTTCCCCTACCCACTATCCAACCTCCTCTTTAAAACTCCCAGAGATGCACTATATATTATCACGTTACTTGTAACTGCCTAGCACCTGGCTGACATATTCTAACTCCTTTCCCCTACCCACTATCCAACCTCCTCTTTAAAACTCCCACAGATGCACTATATATTATCACGTTACTTGTAACTGCCTAGCACCTGGCTGACACATTCTAACACCTTTCCCCTACCCACTATCCAACCTCCTCTTTAAAACTCCCACAGATGCATTATATATTACCACACGTTACTTGTAACTGCCTAGCACCTGGCTGATGTAGTCTAACTCCTTTCCCCAACCCACTATCCAACCTCTTTAAAGCTCCCACAGATGCACTGTATATTGTCACACGTTACTTGTAACTGCCTAGCACCTGACTGACACATTCTAACACCTTTCCCCTACCCACTATCCAACCTCCACTTTAAAACTCCCAGAGATGCACTATATATTATCACACGTTACTTGTAACTGCCTAGCACCTGGCTGACATATTATATATTATCACACATTACTTACCACCTCACTGATGGCTACCCCCCACTGCCCCATCTATACCCACTAACTCCTCCCATAGACTTAAGTTGAAAAGCTTTCCCTTAAAATGTCAATGCACCTCATATAAACTTGTCTATATTCTCCTCCTTTTTTAGTTTTCCTTTCTTATCTTCAGTACATCTTCAAGATTATCTCTAATAAACGTACTGTATGAACAACATCATATGTTACTACCTGCTATACTTTTTAACTGTATGTCTAAACCACTGTGCTTATGTAAATATCTTGTGCAAACATGTTATTATCGGCTATATTTTTGTAATTGCATATGTAAACCACAATGCTCATGTAAATGTCTTAATGTATTGTTCTGCAGCTTTTCTCCCCGGGCCTCCACTGAAAACAGACAGCTCTGTCCAGTCGGACCTCCCCGATAAACAAATGTAAAATAAGATAAATTATGTTAGCCAAAAGTGCTCGTCGCAGCACCCGCAGTGTGCCCAGTAATGTCTCCTGTAATTTGTATGGTGTTACATGGATTGGTAACTTATCTAAATAAGATTGTAGGTTATTTTTTTATAAGATCAATTGCTCCTACTACTATTGGAACTGTCTGGGTATCTTTCTTCCACATTGTTCTCGTTTCTGCCTGTAGATCTAGATATTTTATGACTGTGTGTGTCTGTACGCAACACACTGTAGTCACTGGGTGTGGCGATTTCAGTGATCAATGCTACTTTTGTCTTCTTTTCATGGACCAGGACCATTATATTCAGTTTTCTAGCATCTGTCTTTTGAACTGTTGGTAATGGGTGATCCCATGTGATATAAAGTTCATCTTTTTTTATGATGCTTTGTGGCTCATTTTTCCAGTGTTTATCAGCCACTTCAATACCATAATGTTTGCACATTCCCCAGTGCAACAGTCTTGCCACATTATTATGCCTTTCAGTATACAGTCCTTCTGCCATTCATGTCACAACCAGCAACGAGGTGTACAACGGTTTCCAATTCCATTTTACAAAATCTACATTTGTCTGTTTCTCCCACATGTTCAATGGACTTTGTAAACCAGTGTGTAAGTAGCCCACTATCTTGGGCTGCCAATATTAACCTTTAATCTCTTGGTTTAAATTTGCCTCTCTCTAACCATTATTGCATTCATTCCTGATCGACATGAGGTTCTTCCAGATGTTTTCTATGCTTGGAACTATATTTATGCATTTTCCACATTTCTTGCCTTCTAATCTGGTCCTTCACCTTATTCTTTCTTTAGTTTTTTTGGCGCATTCAGTTGCTGCCTGATTTTTGTCTACTTCTGGTTTGATTTCCATTCCTGCTTGATGATGATCTGCTTCTGCTAGATTAAGCAGAGCAGTCATCTTAGATTTATTCTCCTCATGTTTCAAAACTTTCACTATGTTTGGGTCTTGTGAGGTTAGCAGATGTGTGGAGTCGCATGATTGCAGATCTATACATATAATGCCCATCCCTCCTTCGGAAAGAGGAGTGTATAATCTTGGCATACACTGATTTTTATAAATCATTTGGTGAGCATGACGCATCCTTGTTTTCCTGTCTAATCTGTCCAACATGTTTTGGGACCAGTCAGTCACTCCAAAACTGTAAGTTAGGACAGGAAGAGTAAATAGTTTTATAGCTTGGATTTTGTCTTTAGATATCAACGCTGTTTTTAGGATTCATTTTAGTCTTCTGAAGTATTCCTTACTAAGTTCAAGTTTTATTGTTGATTCTTCATCGTTGCAAGTGCCGTTCGGCGTTCTGAGATTTTTCGAGTTCGGAGTTTCAGACCGAATCAAAGTTGGCTAAGTACCCCGTTGGGGAATATTTTAGTTTTTTCTTGCCTCAGTGGTTTACCGGATGTCAGAAAAAGTGAATAACTGTATTTCTTGTGGGAAACAGATACCGCATAGGGATTATCATTCTTTGTGTATTCCTTGTTTGGGGCCTGAGCACGACGTTGTTGGGTGTCGCTTTTGTGCTAGGTTCAATAAGCGCACTATTAAGCGAAGGTTAGATTGTGCTAGGCTGGTCTTCGGGAAGCGGTGCAATTATAATATGCCGTCGGATTCTCCGGCGCCCGCTTCTTCGAAAAAGCGCAAAGACAAAGCAGTTAAACCCAGGCAAGATGAGTCATCCGTTCCGGACGCCGGTTCTTTAGAGGCGTCAGTGGAACCGGTGGTTCCGACGGAGGCTTCTTTGGAGTCCCAGGGGGAGACTTTGATATTGCAGGATGTAGCCTCTCAGGAGGCAGGTCAGGCTGAAGGGGCTTCTCAGGTTACTGTACTCCCCTCCCTTCCTAGGGTGGTTAGGCCCTCTCCTTCTGTTTCCAAGGCTTCTCCCAGAGGCAGGCCAGGTTTAGCTTCTGTTGGTGTCACTCCTAGTTCAGCAGGGTCTGTGCCCAAGAAGCACATGCTTAAAATGGCAGAAGATTTGATTACTTTGATTAGAGGTTCTTTGCCCCCTCCTGATAAGAGACCTAGGGTGGAGCCAGAGTTGGGGAGTTTTGAGCAGGCTTCGGATGTTTCAGAGTCTTGGCTGAAGACTTGCAGGAGTACTCTCCTTATTCTGATTCTGATGCAGATGATTCGACTCCTTCTGCTTCTCCTCCAGAGGATTTTTCTTTTTCAGAGACTCTTCATTCCATGAGGGAACATTTTAAGTGGGAAGGTCAGGACTTCTCTGATTCCAGGAAAAGGCTTAGGGAATTTTTGCTTTTACCCCAGCATAGGCCCTTGGCTATACCCCCTGTTTTGGATGTTGTGGAAGATGTGTTTGCAGAGGCTTCACTTAATCCTGATTCTTTGCCTCCTGCTCCTGTTAAACCGGATAGGTATTACAGGGTGCCTGAGGCTCATAAATATCTTTATAAGAGTCCTAGGGCGGACCCAGAAACTGTTAGTCAGGGACCTAAGGGTGTCAAGGCCTTTGTTGTAAAAAATCCGGTTCCTCCAGATAAAGAGGCCAGAGCTTTGGATAGATGGGGAAAGAAAGTCTATACATCTTCTACCTTAGCTATGAGGGCTTTGAATTGCCAGTTTCACATGTTGAAATATCAAAACTATCTTCTTTCTCAATTGAAGTCTAAGGTGGATGCCCTGGCAGAAGGCATTGAGTGTAAAGAATTACAAGATTTGGTGCATGTCTCTGAACAGGTGGGTAAGCATTCTTTGCAATGTGGTTTTGATGCTGTACAGGCCTCGTCTAGGGTGGCTGCCACTGGTTCAGTTCTTCGCAGGCACGCCTGGCTGAGGGATCAGAATTTATCTGACCATGTTAAGACAAGGATTTTGGATGCTCCTTTACAGTCTGATGTGTTGTTTGGTTCACCTGTGGAGTCAGTCTTGAAGAAAATGGAAGACAAGGCTAAGTCTATGCAGGCTGTTAAAGATTTTTTGCAAGTTCAGCCTCCAGTTTAGTAGGAATTGGCCTGCTAAGGGGTGGGCGTATCCTTCTTATGATTCTCAGTCTAGGGGTAGATCTAGGCGTGGTAGGGGCAGAGCTCAGAGTTCTTTCAGACCTAGAACAGGAGTTCACCTGCACAATCTTCGGGTGAGGGCAGGGGCCAGTCCTTTCGTAAACAGGCCCAATGACCTACCTTTTCAGCTGCCAGATCCTTCTTGCCTGGCAGCACCTTTGGGAGGAAGGTTGGCACTCTTCAAGGAAAATTGGAATTTGATTACCCAAGACAGATGGGTATTGGATATCATACACCAAGGTTACAAGTTTTATTTCCATACCTTGCCTCCTTTCAAAGGCATGCCGGACGTTCCTCCTCAGCAAAGACTAGAGGCTCACAAACAAATTTCTCTGCTACTTCAAATAGGGGCCATACAACCGGTCCCTCTGCCAGAAGTGGGCCTAGGATTTTATTCTCGCCTGTTCCTAGTACCAAAGAAAGGGAACACGTGGAGACCAATTTTGGATTTATCTGTCCTCAACACATATCTGGACATTCCCAAGTTCAAAATGTTGACGTTACAACAGCTTTTACCTCTGCTGGGCAAAGATCACTGGATGGTGACTCTGGATCTCAAGGAGGCTTACCTTCATGTTCCTATCAGGCTCAGTTGCAGGAAGTATCTGCGTTTCGGCTGGGACTTCTCATTATCAGTTCTCTGCATTGCCCTTTGGCTTATCTACTGCCCAGAGTGTTCACGAAGGTTCTGGCTCCAGTGATAGCTTTCTTCAGGCTAAGAGGAATACAAATCTATCCTTATTTGGACGATTGCCTGATTCTGGCTCAAGGAAAGGACGAACTTCTTCATCATTTACAGTATGTGATAGCAGTGTTAAGATGCCTGGGGTATTCTGTGAGCGAAATAAAGTCCAGTCTAGTACCCTCTCAGGACATGTGCTTTCTGGGTGTGAGACTGAATACAGCATCCCAGATGGCCTTTTGACCCCGGACAAACAAAAGAATCTTTCTCTTTACTTCCATCAATTGTCTCGTCAGTCCAGGCTGACTGCAAGGACAGTCCTTCAAGCCTTGGGGTTCATGGCATCTTGTATTCTGGTACTTCCCAATGCCAAACTGCATATGAGGAAGCTACAATGGTATCTCAAAATGTATGGACACAGCACTGCCAAGATATGGACACTGTCATTCAGATAATACCTTGCATTCAAAAGAAATTTTGTGGTGGGCTCAGGAATGTCACCTAAACAAGGGACTCTCTGTGACCCGGCCAGAGGCGAGTCAGATTCTAACGACAGATGCCTCAGACAAAGCTTGGGAGCTCATCTGAATGGAAAATGGGTACAAGACACGTGGCCTGCCAGACTTCAACATCTACATATCAACTTGAAGGAGATGTTAGCAGTCCAGTTTGCATTAATAGCTTTCAAGGATTTACTTCTTCCAGGGCAGGTGTTGGTTCTAACAGACAACACAACTGTCATGTGGTACATCAACAAGCAAGGGGAACATTCATATCCTCTATGCAGACAAGCAATGATTTTGTGGGAGACTGCTCTCAGTTTACAGCTAAATCTTCAGGCAAGGTTTCTGCCAGGAGCACAGAACTCCTTAGCAGATGTGTTGAGCAGACAAATTATGGATCCCCACGAGTGGAAATTGGATCCTCATGTATTTCAGAAATTGACAGTGTTATGGGGAACTCCAGACATAGATCTGTTCGCTTCTCCACTAAACTACCAGCTGCCAAAGTTTTGCACAAAAGGTTTCATCCCACAGCTTGGAAAGTGGATGCTCTTTCATTCAATTGGAGCAATCTTCATGTGTATGCCTTTCCACCTCTGCCTCTCCTCCCAAAGGTACTCCTGAAGGTCAGACAGGACAAGCCAAACATGATTTTAATAGCTCCAGATTGGCCTCGACAGCACTGGTACCCATTACTGAGAAGTCTGGTGCGGAGCCTCCTTGGCCTTTGCCTTGATTCCTCACCTGCTGTCTCAGGAGAACAGTCATTTACTCAATGTCAAACTTCACTCTCTACATCTAACAGCCTGGCATATTCTGTTTTAAACCCTGGAGGGTCTCAGCTTCCACAACAAGTTTTGAATGTTATTTTGGAGGCCAGAAGGCCTAGTACAAGGAAAGTGTACGCAGATAAATGGAGGAGATTTTTATTTTGGAGTACAGCAAGGGACTTTGATGTTTCTAAGCCTAATTTAAGTGTGGCTCTTCAATACCTTACTGAGTTACTGGACAAAGGTTTGTCCTTCTCCTCTATTAAGGTTCATGCTGCAGCAATTTCTGCTCACTATGACTGTGACCCACCATTGTTTTCCCATCCTTTGTTTAAGCAATTCCTTAGAGGGGCAAAGAATATAAGACCCCCACGTAGAGCTCCTACTCCTGCTTGGGATCTCAATTTTGTGTTGGAGAAACTCACTCTACAACCTTTTGAGCCTGCAGCTACTGCCGAGTTGAAATATTTATCATGGAAGACTGCTTTTTTGTTGGCCATTACCTCTGCAAGAAGGGTTTCTGAATTACAGGCCCTTATGGCGGTTGAGTCTTTCTTAATTTTCCATAAAATCAACTAAGGCCAATTTTGAGAGAAAAATTGCCATGGATTCAAAGGACAATCATAAGGCCTTTTTCAGCTATGTTAGGAACCTGGGTGGAAACTCCCAGATATGCTCAGAATTAGTCCAAAATGATACAAAAATCACTGAACCCACAGACATTGCCAACATACTGGCAGACAGGTTCAGTGCAAACTTCACCCCCCTCTCCCCCCCCTAAAGGAGAGATAACTATCCCAGCCGAGTGTAGCCTCCCGGACATCTCAAATGCGCAGGTGAAAGCTGCTCTCTCTAAAGCTAAAACACAGCATCAATGGGACGGATGGTGTCCCCGGCTGTGTGCTACACGAGCTAAATGAGGAATTAAACCCGCATAAGGCACATGTTTCATCTCACCCTAACCGCAGGATACGTGCCCAAGGAGTGGCGTCGGCAACTGTGGTCCCACTCCACAAAGGCGGTGCCTCACGGACCCTGGTAATTACCGCCCCATAAGCTTAACAAGTCTAGTCTGCAAAGCTATGGAGAGGATCATAATGGAGCTCATAAACAAAGATATAGGGGACTTGCAGACATTGGACCCGACCCAGTTTGGCTTCGTCAAGGGAAGATCATGCCTTTTGAACTTGGTTGACTTCTTGAAACAGTCACCAAGGCCATTGATGAGGAAAGGCAGTCCATACAGCCTACCTTGACCTTGCAAGGCTTTGACACAATACCCCACTCGGGTATTGTAGAAAAACTTACCAGCTTAAATGTAAACCCATATGTCACAAGATGGGTTGCAAACTGGCTTAAGGACAGAACCCACAGGGTTAGAGTTGCTGGCGCTGTGTCAGACTCCAAGCCGGTCACAAGTGGTGTCCCACAGGGCTCGGTCCTTGGCCCCTATTGTTTGGCATCTACTTCTCAGAAGTACAGGCCAACATGGGAGGACTTTGGCTGACAAAGTTTGCAGACGACTGCAAACTGGGCCATAGTGGAAAGTGCATCGGACACGGATATCCTTCAGAAGGGACTCACGGAAACAGATAGCTGGTGCCAGAGCCATGGCCTGAAGTTAAACACCAAAAATGTATAGTCATACCCTTGGGAAAAGCAAGGTAACCCCAAGCTACCATATAGGTGGCAATCCACTAAGCACAGAAGAGGTTATCAGGGACCTGGGGACCCAGGTTGACAGTGGCCTTTCTTTTGACACTCACATTGCTAAGGTGGTTAGAAAGACCTTCTACATTGCCCACCTGATCATGAAGGGATTCACATCCAGATCTAGTGAGGTCATTGTTCCCCTGTACTCTTCACTTATCAGACCAATGATCGAGTACAATGCCCCATTCGGGATGTATCTCACCCGACATCTGCAGCAATTGGAGAGACCCCAAAAGTTCCTCACCAAAAGGATAAAGGGACTCCAAAATCTGTCATATGCTGCCAGATTGAAGAAACTTCAGCTCTATTCAGTCGCATACCGTCTGCTCAGAGGTGACATGTGCCTGACATACAAGGCCATGTCCAACCCGAATTAATGGACATGCTCCACCTCAAAAATCCAAATCCACCAAAACCACTAGAGCAAGCGACTTAAACCTTAGCACGGATATAAATAGGACGTGCTGGAGGGATAGATTTATCACTCAGAGACTCCCTATGCTGTGGAATAAAATCCCGGTCCATGTGAGGCAGAGCACCTCGCTGACTCTGTTCAAGAGAAATCTAGACCTGTGGATGGGAGATCGTAGGTTTACCCCAGGAATCAACTCTGTGTCACTGCTGGACAGAGGCACAACAAACTAATGGGCACAGTATTTTTTCATATAAGCGGTGGCGTAAGCCACAATAATTTGGGCTAGGCTTATAAATGCCTTAGGGCAGATAGCCTAGTATAAACCTATGAACCTATGAACCTATAAGGATAGGGTATCTTTGCGTACTAATCCTTCCTTTATGCCTAAAGTGGTTTCTAGTGTGGCTTTAAACCAAGCTATTCATTTGCCTACTTTTTATGCAAACCCCCAAAATAAAGGGGAAAAGATTTTGCACACTTTGGATATTCACAGGCAGTTACGATATTATTTGAACAGAACTAAAGGGTTCAGGCAGTCTCAGCAGTTGTTTGTTTCATTTGCTTTGGGTTCTCAGGGCAAACCTGTTTCAAAACAAACTATTTCTAAGTGGATTGGTTTTTGTATTGCTTTCTGTTATTCCCATCATGGTAAGGAGATTCCAGCTGGGATTAGGCCTCATTCCACTAGGGCTACTGCCACTTCTACAGCTTTTTAAGGGGTGGCTACTAAAGATTTTTGGAGGCAGCTACTTGGAGTTCAGTGCATACTTTCTCTAAGCATTACCACCTTCCACTTTACTCTAAATCTAGGGCTGGTTTTGCCACTGCAATTTTACAGGGCA
Organism: Protopterus annectens; assembly: GCF_019279795.1. Taxonomy (NCBI): domain Eukaryota; kingdom Metazoa; phylum Chordata; order Ceratodontiformes; family Protopteridae; genus Protopterus; species Protopterus annectens. The sequence goes on along the minus strand of NC_056744.1, from coordinate 339,429,632 downwards.
TTTTGGCAGCTCCTAATGCTTTATAATTTTGCCATCCTCCCTTACCTCTGCTTTGGGATTCTACCCATATGTAAGGACTGCAGCAATGTGAGATGAAGAACATAGTACAGTTTTGTACCTACCATAAATGTAGATGTTCAAGATCCACATTGCTGCAGTCCAATTACCCTCCTCCTTCCCCTCTGTAGTTAGAGGCGGTTGTGTGGTTTGGGTTGTGAATATTGTAAATATTGTAAATATGATTAGTGCAGGGGTGGTTGGTTGTTTTTGCTGTCTTTTGGTTTTGGCCTTTCTTTTTAGGGTCTTCTGACATCTGGGGCAAGAAAAGACTGAGGATATGACGTCGGTCATGCGCATTTGTACCCTGACGTCCTGATGTCAGTCTTAAGCGCCTTGACCGACGTCAGCCTAATACTTTGATATTCGGGCCGACCGAGGACAGCGGACTACCCATATGTAAGGACTGCAGCAATGTGGATCTTCGAACATCTACATTTATGGTAGGTACAAAACTGTACTTTTTTACTCGTGGCTTTGTGCAAAGATGTTAATACTTTTAACCAAAAGTTAGGTACTGCATCTAGCCTGGGGTTTTTCAGTTAGAGGCTTTTCTTAACTTTGTTTCAATCTCTTTGGCTGTTACTTCATCCCATTTCATATCCTTTACCTTTAAACGTCTTATTCTTTCTTTTACTTCTATCCGTTTAGCATCTTTATGTTCCACAGGATCTTCATAAATACTTCTCCAAAACGTATCTATTTCTTCTTTTTTGGTAGTCTTTCGATTCCTTTTATCTTGTTTCCCAATTCTCTATAAAACCTTTTTGGGTCATCAATAAATTGCTTATTTTGTACTTTTTCTTTGTTTGTCTGCATATCTTCCAAGTTTTTCCACCTGTGCTGAAAGTTTGTTTATTTGCGATAGTGCATGATAGATCCTGGTCTGTTCTAATACCGTACATTGCTTTTATCACAGATATCTTGGTATTTTTGTTGATCTATTCCCTGTTCTATAGTTTTCTAACAGTGACACTTCTTGTCTTAATTGCTTTATAATTTTCTCTATTCAATACTTCCATGATGGTATTCAATTTCTCACCTTCCTTTCCCTCACTACCCTGTGTTCTTGTGGTAGAACTTTATCAGTTATTAATTTAGCTGCACAGTAATATATCCTGTTTACTTCTGTTATATCGCATGGATCTCTATGGACAGTCCTAACCTCTGACTTTTTGGGTTTTATTGACCTTCTGCAGTCTATTTCTTTCATTGATCTTAGTATGTCTATCTGTCTATTAAATCAAGCAACTCTTCTCTTAGCTCATTTTCTTCCAAACTGAGGGCACATCCCTTGTTTTCCATTTCCTGTAGACTTTCTATGGAAAGTTCTGTAGCATCTTCCTGTGACACATTCTCTTCAATGTTATCCTGCGCCATACGTTGCTCTGCCATATGGGAAGTCACTGGCCTATCACTTCTCAACATTGACTGCATCAGAGTTTCCTGTTCCTTCCCTTGCTGTCTGGCTTCAGGTGAATGTTTATACTGGCTTCCTGTGGAACGCTCTAAAATGTCTTCATATGGCACCTGACCAGTTGCTTCCTGTTCCACTGGTTTCCCCTTAATTTGGATATCCATTGCTCTATCCTGTTGCGTTGCTTTCTGAATTAGATTTTCTACACTGAATCCTTCACTTCGCAGGTGCTCCATAACCTCAGTTTCTATTAATAACTTCCCCAGTACTAATCTCATTTTCTACTTTTCCTGTTTGTCTTATTTTTTGTATTGTAAAGTTTTCCATGTCTGGGTTAATTTGCCTGTATTTCTCTTCAGATATCTTTGGTGCTGCTCTTTTCGTATTAGTTTTGCTTTCTCCTTTGCATAAGTATTACACCAGATTAAATCTCTCTTTCTTTCCCATAGCCATATTTCTTCATCAGATGTCTCTTGATCTTCCTGTTTCTCCTTACTTTGAGGACTCACTCCATCATGCTGTGATGAAACCTGTGTCAGACCTCCTCCTTCAGTAGTGGGGGTGGTGCTAAGACTGTAGGTGGCGTTAGAGTCTGATGGCTGTGGACAGGAAGAGTTTCCTGTGACTGTCATTACACCTTCAACACTTGGTGTCTACATGAGGAAAAATTCTTTGAAGTCTGTTTGGGGTATAAAGATATCTATTCAAACAAAGATCCTAAACTTTCTTGACTTGTTTGCCTACTTGGTAGCCATATATATGTCGTCCCATTGTTTTTTTGTAAATTGCTTTTCTTAGTCTCTCTCCCTAATCTTTTCAAACCTCCTCTTATTGATTCTTATAGTTATCATGCAATATTTTATAAGCCCCATTAAGTATTCCTTTTTTTTTAATAGCTGCTTCTGTTCTAGATGCAACTAAAAACTCTACAAAAGTAGTTTTTTCACTTAAAATGCTCCCATCCCTTTCTGTTTGCCTGTACTGTGTAATCAAGCCCTGGTAGGGAAGGCAAGTCTGTAGCTTGCAATCCAAATGTCTTCTTGGCCTCCTCCTACTCTATTAACTTTCTTGCTTGAGTTATTTGCTCCCAGTATCTTGGTTGCTTTGTCAGGTTTCTTCAGTAAATCCCAGACCCTTGTTGCCTATTTTCTGTACATCTGTTTGCAGTATCTCCTTTCTCCATTCTTATATTGGCTTACTTCTTAGAATGCTTTCTGCTACTTTATGAATACAATATTCTGTATGGTGGTGGTTGTTCTACATAAGGATCTGCATCCAGATTGCTATCCTGTCTCTATTTCTTGAACTTCCCCCTTGCTTCATTATCGTCCCTTTCAACTTTGAATTATATCCTTCTGCTTGTGCTACGTATATGAATCTTAACGGTGTAGCTCGAAAATATCCCTTCAGATCAGGTAAGCCTAAACCATCTTCAGTATCACTGTTACAGTATACCTAACTGATGGGATCTCATTGCCAAGGATACCCCTATGTCCGGTCAGTATATCAAAGCCTTTAGTACTCACAGGTGCTGTACTTCACATATTTGCTCCACATGCAGGGTGTAGGGCATAAAGGTGACATACGGATGCTAACACTGAAAACTTCTTTGCCACCAGTTTGGATGCCATTATGGAACGTCCGTCTGAATGCCTTTCTTCTGTGCTGGTTACCAAGCCATTTTTTTCAGATAAAGTACCCTGTTAAGGTTTCTCCTTATCTTTTCTTTAGAATTGATTGATTTCATGACATCCAGCAAAGAGAAAATGTCAGTCTGGGAGGCATGTTCTCTGTAAAGACCATCCTGACCACTGTCTCTTGTTTGGATGCTTCCCATGACCCTACACAGTGTTCTATCTGCTAAGCTTTTGTCCCCAAGACCCTTCATAGTCTTCTGTCCTCCTTATCTATTTACTTTGAAAACCAATGTCTTAAGCTGTTTGCTCTCAAGTTGTTATGGTGGAGACTTCCTGTCCCGAGGGTCTGCCATCTATCAAGAAAAAGGCCAAAAAACTTAGTTTTGATACGGTTGCTGTCCAGCTTCCCCCAGATGTCTGTCTTGAGGCTAGTTAAAGCTGACAGGATTGTCCAGGGGATTCCTTTGCCATGACCCCATTGGAGGCTGGCATGGGTCCAACTTCTCACATGTCCTCAGAGGCTTTACAAAAGTTTGCTCCAGATGTTGAGGGAGAACCACTGCTGATTATATCTGAGGGAGATTCCACAGATTTTGGTGGAGGAGGAGATCACTACTACACTTATTGAGTGCCACCAAGGGTTCGACCCTCCTAGGCTGTTTTGTGTGGAAGTCCACAGAAAAAGAAACAGAAAACCAAGCATATTTCCCCATAGTTAAGGATCCCCAAAGTGAAAGCCAGGATTTTACTCCTGGGTTGTTTAATGCTTTTTAATGGCTTTAAAGCCTCCTCAAGGAGTGTCTGTGCCTGCCCCTCCCTGGACTTCCACTCCTCTTAAAAGACCTAGGAAGCAGGAGTCCTCTGAGCATCAGCACTCTAGGGAAGAGTCCTTAGCCTTCTGTTCCCAAATCCCTTTTCCTGTGGATTATGGATCAGAGGAAGAGGATTCTATTAGTCCAGATTCTCCTTTAGAGGAGCTCTCTTTTGGGGACACTGTTAACCCATGTTATGGAATTCTTTAAGTGAGATTACTCTGAAGTTTCCGATACACAGAAAAGGTATTATGAGCACCTTCTGCTGTACCCCCATTTTGGCTGCTCTCCAGATAACCGTTCAGCAGCTTCTATGGCCCCTGATTCTCAGCTCCCAAGAAACCTGCCAGATTTTACAAGGTGTCTGATGAATGTAAATTTTTGTATAAATGACCGTCTGCTGATTTGTTTGTAGTATCTGTCTCTTCAGACAAACCCTCCAAGCTTGTTGCCCTCTACCAAGTTGCTTCCTTCAGGCAAGGATGGTAGGGCAATGGAGAGGCTGGGCATGAAGTTTTGTACTGCTGCCACCCTATCTTTTAGGACTTATTAACTGCCAGATTGATATGACCAGGTATGTTTTGGCCCTCATTCTCAGGTAATTTCCTATCTTCTGACTGAGGGGAAGGCCTTTGCCTTTTTGTTATTGGGTTCCACCTCTCAAGTTGCCTGACATTCTGTTAAGTGCAGTTATGATATTGCTGATGCTTCCTCCAGGGCTGCTGCTTTTGGCTCTGTTATGAGGCATTACTCGTGGCTGCATCTTCAGGCTCTGCCTGATGACATTTAAGCCAAATTGTTGGATGCTTCTTTGGATAATAAAAATCTTTTTGGTGCTGCTGCTTCTGAACTTTTCAAGGTTTTCAGGTAAAGGTAAAACTTACAGGAGTTGAAATATACTTTTGTTGCCCCTATTCCTAAGTTTCAAAGGAATTACCCTTTCAGATCTGCTTTTGTTTGCAGGTAGTCTTGCCCTCCACATGAGTAAAAAGGGTTCTAGATGTGTACCTCCTAAGTCTACTCGCACTCCTATTTCCCAGAAACCTACTTTTCAAGACAATGTGGCTTCTGTTTGATAGTTTGCTTCTCCTTCCCTTGGCCAGGTCCCTTTACCCCTTAATTTTCCCCTTCCATTCCAAACTAGTTGAGAATCACAGCAGACTCTTGGGTTCTATCTGTTATTCACCAGGTGTACTTCATGTTTTGCAAATCCTGTCCCTCCCTCTTTGGTCATCCCTCAACCTCCTCAGGAACCGTTTACTTTTTCCCCCCAGAGGTGCTTTATTCTCTTTTTGACCATTCAAGTTGTACCCCTGGTCCAGATGGGGGGGGGGGGGGTTACTCCAGAATGTTTCTATCTCCCAAGAAGGAGGGCACTTGGACACCAATTCTGGGCCTTTCCCAGCTCAGCACTTATCTCAAGATTTTTTCTCTGATGATGTCTCATCAAACTTTATTTCTTATTCTACTTCCCCAAGCCTTTCTGAATCTCAAGGATGCCTACCTTCATATTCCCATTCATCCCTTTTTTCAGGAAATTTTTGTTTCTCTCTATTTCTTCCTTGCATTTTCAGTTCTCTGCTTTTCCCTTTGGCCTTTCTGCTGCTCCAAGGGTATTTACTAAATGCCTCGCTCCTATCATTGCTTTTTGAGGATGAGAAGAGTTTGGATCTTTCCTTGTCTGTACAATCTACTTATCCAGGCTTCCTCCACAGAGGCTGTGCTTCATGATCTCCATTTTACTATTTCCCTGTTGCAGAGTCTGGGGTTCACAATAAACTTTCAAAAATCAGTTTTGACACCTTCTCAGGTTCATGTTTTCTTGGTTGTAGGATTCAGACAATTCCCATGCTGACATCCCTGCTTGCTGCCAGGGCCCTGTCTCTTATTACCTTTTTCCAGTCTCTTCTTTCTCGGGAGTCAGTCACAGCTTGGAACTTTCTCAGAGACCTTGCATTCATGGCTTCCACCATTCCCATGGTTCCTCTGGCCAGGCTCCATATGAGAAAGCTACAGTGGTACTTCAAGTCAGTGCGGCTTTGACATTGCCAACCCCTGGACTTCCTAGTCCCCTTCCTTTCTTGTCTCAAACTCTAGCTAGAGTGGTGGATTCATCAACTCTCTCTCAACCCGGGGCTTCCTTTCCGAGCAACAACCCAGACTCTAGAGCTCTTTACAGATGCCTCAGACAGGGTATGAGGGGCCTTCTTAGTCTTCCTCAAGGTTCTGGGTCTGACCCTGCTTCTAACTCTTCAGGCTTTTCATTCCCTATTTCATCCCGGGCCCCTGAAAGCTTTGAGACATTGCCACAGTGATCTGATGCATCAACAAGCAAGGGAATACAAGGTCTTATCTTTGCAACTAAGTCTGGGAAATAGCTGTCCCAGTATCAAGTGACTCTTCAGGCAGTTTACATTCTGTCGGAACACAATATAATGGCAGACTCTTTGAGCAGGCCCAGCACACAAGCTGACAAATGGATGCTTCACAGAGATGTGTTCCTGGGTGTTGCCATCAGTGGGGGGTATTCCACAGATAAATCTTTTTTCCAACCCTCTGAACAGACAACTTCCTCTATTATGTTCCAGAGTTCCAAGTTCTCTGGCTGGGAAAGTGGATTCCCTGCCTTTTCCTTGGAAGATGATGTTTCTGTATGTCTTTCCTCCCCTTCCCCTGTTTCCGAGAGTTTTGCACAAGATCAGGCAAGACTACCCCAAAGTCTTTCTAGTGACTGCCTTTTTGCCTGGGCAGCACTGGTTCCCCCTTCTTTCTCACTTGGACAGGGGCAATTATCACAAGTTACCTAAATGGGTGGACCTTCTAACACAAGACAAGGGGTCTCTTATCCTTCCTCACTTGTCCACTCTTCAGCTGATGCTGTGGGTGATAAGGTTTTGATCCCTTTTAGGCACCTCTTTTCTGAGGATGTGCTTTGGGTCCTGCAGGAGGCCAGAAAACCCACTACCAGGAAATCATATTTGTCCAAATGGAAAAGTTCTGTCTGGTGCCTCTTTCAGACAGAGGATCCCCTATCTTTGCAGGTTCCTGTGGTTCTCTCTTATTTGTGTGATCTGCTGCATGCTGGGTTAGAGTATTCTTCAATTAAAGCTCATCTGTCGACAGTTTCGGCTTTTCTGCCCTTGATTCCTTTTCTGCCTTCTGTGTTTGAGGCCAAGCAATTTCTTAAAGGTGTCCTTCATATCAGGCCTTCCAGGAAGCCAATTGTGCCTTCTTGAGACCTCAGTTTTGTTCATGAAGAATTGACTCTGGCTGTTTTTGAGTCTGCTGCTTCTGTTTCCTTGTAACATTTGTAACTGGAAGACAGTTCTTCTTTTGGCCCTCACTTCATCCGAGAGAGTGTCTGAGCTTCAGGCTGTCATAGCTGTTCCTCCAGTTTTAGTTTTTCATAGAGAGAGGATGTCTCTGTAGTAATCCTTTTTTATGCCCAAGATAATCCTTGAGTTGTCCCTTAATCAGTCTATTTGTTTCCTTCTCCTCGGTCTGCCAGTGAGAAAGTTCTTCACACCTTGGATTTGCATAGATAGCTTAGATGCTGTTTGAATAAAACAAAGGATGTTATTTTGTCCCATCTCGCCTTCATTCTTAATGGTTGGGTTCGGAACTGATTCTCTGTTCGGACTCTGCCACATACTAAAGCTTGAGGACTTTCCACTGGCTCATGGCTGTATCCCTATCCCATCAAGAGCTAGTGAAGCTCTGCAGATCTCATTTGCCATTAAACAGATCGGAGGTTTCCATCAGCATTAGATATGACCGCATGAATAGAAGAGGTGGAGTAGTAGCCTTAGTATTCTCTAATACACTCCCCATTATTCCTTACCCAAATCCCACTCCTCAGTTTAACAATGCAGAACTTGTCATAGGCGTACTGCAAATGAACACTCATAAAAGTATCTGCATCATATCCCTCTATATTCCCCCAGGTAACAACACAACTACTCTAGATGATATCCTCCTATGGGCCCCAACTAATATCCACCTAGAGTCCTACATTCTAGGTGATGTCAGCCTAGACTGGAATAAAATTAACAACCAAAATCCCACCATTTCTGTCAACCTCTTCAACTTCACACAGTTTACTAACTCTACCACCAGACCCAACAAAACCAATCCTCCAGCATCCACTCTGGACTGACAACATTTTAGACTCTGGCATCCTTCCTGATTCTATTAGTGACCACCTGCTTGCCTTTATCCTTCGAGCAACCCATTCCTCCCCTCACCAGCACCATTATATTCATACTCATAACCTTACTAACTTCAACCCTACAACCTTCTCTAGCACCCTCAAACAAACTAACTGGAACACTATAAAAACACTCCCTCTAGACAACGCTGTTGATCACTTCAGTTCAACCTTCCTCAATGTACTTAATACCCAAGTACCTCCATGATCTATTAGAGTTAAATCCAACCCCGCACCATGGCTAAATAAGGAAACAAAAAAACTTATGCAACAGCGAGATAAATGCTGGAAACTTTCCCAGCACAATAAACTTCCTGAAACCCTCCTTAAATATAAGCAACTCCGCACCCTCACCAAAAGACACATCATCAAGGATAAACAATCCTACTATAGGAAACTCCAGACCAACCACTCCACAACCCCCAAACAGTTCTGGAACTTCATTAACTCACTCCTTCACCAAGGCACTAAAAACAACCCTTGCCCTGATACTACTAAGACCAATGCAGAAATCGCTTCTCTTTTTAACTCCTTCTTTATTAACTCTATTGCTGAACTAACTAAATCCTTCCCAAACACCCCACCCCTACAAGCTAGTCATTCTACCCCAGCCTCTAAACCCAACCCCCCCCCACCTTTGAACTTAATCCAATTCCAACTTCCTACATAAAGAAACTCCTCAGCAAGTTGAAACCATGCTCCTATACCCCAGATAACATTCCCTCTAAGTTCTTAAAAATTGCTGCAGATGGCATCGCCCTCCCCATTAGCATCTTAATCAATAGATCCATACAAGAATCTTATGTCCCCAAGCTCTGGCGTTCTGCCTTTATACATCCTCTTCACAAAGGTGGTAAAAATAATAATACCTCTAACTTTCGCACCATAGCCATCCTCTCCCCAATATCTAAAATACTGGAAAAATGCGTTCATACCCAACTAATGCCCTTCCTAACCACAAACCATCTAATCTCTCAAACCCAACATGGCTTCTGCCCTGGCCATAGTACTATTACTGCTCTCCTTTCTTTCTTAGAGATAGTCAACCATGCCCGTGACTCTGGAAATATAATTTCTACAGTTCTACTAGACCTCTCCAAAGCTTTCGACACTATCTCCCATACTCATCTCCTCAACCATCTGGCTAATCTTAACCTTTCTCACAACTCCCTGTCCTGGTTTTCAAGTTATCTAACTGATAGATCTCAAGCTGTAAAATGGAAGAAAGGCACATCTGACTTCCTTCCCACCCCTACTGGAGTTCCCCAAGGATCTATTTTCGGCCCTATGCTCTTTAACATCTTTGTCAATGATTTCCACTCAGCCATCCCAAATACTAAAATAGTACAATGTGCTGATGACTCCACTTTAATCTGCAAAGCCACCAACCTCCCAGAACTTCAATCTTACACAAACTGCCTTCTCTGCCACTGAGAACTGGATGTTGAAAAACCATTTATCTGTAATTGCTAACAAATCTAAAATACTACTCTTCACTCCTTCAAAATCCTGCCCACCTGATAATTCTTTTCAAATCAGAAGCCACAACAATTCTGCTATAGAAATCGTTTCCTATGCTAAACTACTTGGGGTCACCATAGATGAACACCTAAAATTTGACACACATATTCAACTAAACATAAAAAAAAAACATCAAAAACTTGGCCTACTATATAGAAACATCCACCATCTCACTCCTTCTACTAGACAAACCCTTGCCAACCACCTACCTTCTCCCCACTCTAATGTATGGTGCACCCATACTAACTAACCTATCTGCCTCAATCTCTTCCAAAATGGAAAGTTGTTACAATAAAATGTCCAAGTTTGCCATGAAAGCCAAAAACACCTCCCACCATTACTCTGCACTCCACATTCTTAACTGGCTAGAACTTCCCAACCATTTGGACTACCTCCAACTTACTACTGTCCATAAGCTATTCTTTAACCCTACCATATGCCCTGCTCTTTCCAACTTCCTGCAACCTTACACTCCTAATAGGCCACTTAGATCTTCCCACCTAAACCTTCTCACTGCCTACAAACCAACCTGGCCTGCTGGACGGCACCTCCTGTCATTCTCCCTAGCCAAAAAATGGAACTCTCTTCCTTCTTTACAAACTATTGAAAACACTAACAACTTCAAATCACATCTCCATTCATACTTATTCTCTAAGTGGAAGTGCAGTTGCACTTTACCCAACTACCCTTCTTCTCTTCTCACTTTAAATCATATTTTCCCTACTTCCCCTTTGCATACTACTTAACTCCTCTAGAATTGACCTCTTAACCCCTCTAGAAATGACTCTCTTCAGCATTATTTCTTGTACATTTCATACATATTATTTAGTTTTCATTCCTGGTTCTCCTCTCCCCTCATTTGTACCTGCTCTGGCACCCAAACGAGACACATTTTCTATATAAACTCTGGATTTTTTTCCTTGCAACATATGACCTATCTGTTAAATTATTAATGTACTAGCGCATGTCTCTACAAAGTATTTGCACCACTGCATGTCTCTGTTCTCAAAAGTGTCTGCACCCTCAATTGCTACTATAACTTGATTATCTTGTGTATCTGCGTCCTGAGGGGTACTTTATCTGAATGCTTAATGCTTACTGTGTAAAGTGTAGCTTTAACAATGTACCAGTTCATGTCTGAATTTTGAATAATCCACAAACTCTGTGTCTTCTATGTAATGTTAAAGCCTTACCAATTTACCGGTTTGTCTCTATTTTTTTCTATACCCTCTATATCAATTGTATTTTGCTTAGCTTATGTATCTGTATCATGAATTGCAACTTTTTTCCAATATGTAATGTTTTTACTATGTAATGTTGGAGCTTTTCTCCCCAGGCCTCCACTGAAAATGGGCTCTCAACCCCCCCCCCCCGGTCACCAAACTGAAATAAATAAATAATCTTGGCTCTGGCTAAGTGAACAACTTGTTTTACCTTTATTATCATAAATTAGAGTTGAGTTAGCTTTATTCTTCCTGTATTTTTTTTCTTACATAACAAATTCGCTGCTGTGTTGTTGCTTTAGGCCGTCTTCCGTTAAGGCCTTATTTCCCCTATCCGTTAAATTTCCTACTGTTAAAGAAAAGCGTCAGCCCGTTTGAATTAGAGGGCTGTCGCTGCCTGTTTTAGTTGGAGGGCTTCCTAACCTTGTCTTTCCCTTCCTACTTTGCTAGTTTAAAAAAAAAAAAGTTTGTCTTTATATGTAATCATTCTGTAGTAGTTTAGGGTGTCAAATTGTTTAATTGTTAAATTGTAATTTGTCTGCTCTTGCATGTGTATGCACCAAGTTTGAAATATGTCCAAAGAGCATAAAGAATCTAAACCTGTGGGCTTCAAAAAGGGTACCAAATGCAGCCAGAAGATGTCTATTACTGACTCCCATACTATATATGACTACTGCTTGGGAGCAGTACATCTTCAGGCAACATGCTCAATATGTCTCTCTCTTAGCTCTAGAGTGCTGTTGGAGCATAAAAATAAGTTGATTGTGAGAGGTCTTTTGAAATCCCCATTCCAAGAAGCTATAGAAGAAGGTCCGGGCACTTCAGCATTAGTCAAATCTTCATCAAGATCAGAAAAATCGACAAAAAGATCTTCTCCCTCTTCAAAGACAATAGGAGCCATGGAAAAACTTAAGCAGAATTGCATCTCCAGATTCAACTACTTCGGAACCGACAAAATCTATTTCATTTGCTCCAACTTTTATGGTGCCGATGGAGTTTAAACTCAGGAGCTGATCCCCAGAGTTGGAGTTGGTTACTCCTGTTTTGAGGTCACCTATCTTACTGAGTCCTCCAGGAGTCTTTCAGACAATGATGTGGATAGGATGGTACGTAGGCTTCTGAAGACACTGGCGATGGCTGAACTTCTCTTAGCTCCAACTCACAGGGATTCAGAGCCAGCCAAGACCATCCCACCGACATCTATTCCTCCACTGAGCCGACCCAGGACCTCAGAGCCAGAATGCTTATAACTGACTGTTGTGGAACCATTGGTTCCAAGAACCATCGCTCTGACATCCTCTGTTCCGTCCGAGGGGTCTAGGAGCAGATGCTCTCCGGTTGGGTCAGGGGAGGGGAGTCCGATTGGACAGTTGTCAGATTCTACCCTGCCTCTCTGGGATTTGGCGCTCCTACATCAGCTTCAGAGCCCACCCCCTTGGTTCTGGGGATTTCTTCTGGCTCTTCGGAGCCAGAGGTGTCTTCGGATCAGGGGCAGGGGGGCTTTTGAGCTGAGGAGGAGGGTGCTCTCTCCTCAGACAGCGCCACTCAGGGGTTCCGACATTCCCCCTAAAGCACTGGCATCCATCTCTGTACCACACCATCCACAGACCAACAGAGACCCTAGGCCTCAGGGTACCCCATCAGCCGACATCTTTCTTCTGAAACCTCTCCAGAATACCCTTCTGAAGAGGTCTCTCATAAAAGACTCTGCAAAAGGAAACATTTGGACTCCCGAGATGAGTCAGTCACTTCGCACACAGGGCTCGATGAGTCGCAAGGGTCTCCATGGTCGCCCTCTGAGGATGTCTCTTTTGCAGACATCCTAGAAATCCTTAAGCAAAGAGGTGGCTGGAAGCCCATCGACCCTTCTGATGAGTCTGTTTAAATGAAGGCATTTGGGTCTCACCCTTCAGCCACTTGGGTGTCTCTGCCTTCCAAAGAACTTATGGAACTAGTTAATCGAAAGGCGTGGGAGTCTCCAGATGCAGTGGAGTCCCCTAGGAGGCCAGGTAAGTTCATTACAGCCCATTTAGATAAAGCCTTCCCGACCAAGGGTGTCCCTGTAGATGCTGTGGTGGTGGCAGCAGCCACCAAAAAGGAACTTTCTGAAACATCCTCGTCTGTCCATCCACCGAACAAGAAGTCTTGTATGATGGACAGATACGAGAAGTGCACTTTTGCTTCAGCGACCTTTGCTGTCCAATCGCTGAACTATCTGATGCATTTTCAAGGCTACAAAGAGATCTCCTGAAGGAGCTTAGGAGATCCTCCCCAAAGTACAGTAGCTGCAGGGGTAGCAGACAAGGTTTCCTCTCAGCTCTCCACCTGAGATTCTGTGGTCAACTCCTCCATGAGGCTCATTTCGTATGCAGCAGATGGAGCGAGCAGAGCAGCAGGTTCAGGAATTTCCCTAAGGAGACATTCCTGGATGCGCTTATGGTACTTTGCAGAACCTTTCAAATCTTCTTTTACTAATACCCCATTTGATGGCCCATCCTTGTTTGGGCCAAAAGTTAAGGAGACGCTAACCAGGTGTGAACAAGAAGGAAAGACTCTCTCTGCCGTAGAAGTCTGTTTTTCCATAACTTCTAGGCCTTATCCAAAAGGCCAGAAGGGGGGGATGTGGTTCCATAAATTCCAGAGTTTTTTTCAGGGAACATGTGGCGAGACTTCCCCTACGGGCAGGGGGGGAAGTAGAAATGGAAGACGCTGCCCACATGGCAGTGGGGGTCTGCAAAACCAGGGCGACAGAGATTTTTTACGTGGTCAGCCCTTTCAGCGCTCCTGAAGGGAGGCCCGTCTGTCCAACTCTGGAGGCAGTTGGGGGTCGCTTATCTTTGTACCTACAAGCCTGGCTGGAAATAACAAAAGACAAGTGGGTCCAAAGTATCATGTCCAGAGGATACTCCATACCATTTTCTCTTCCTGTCCCAAACATAAAGAAAAATCCCGGACATTCCACCCAGTCAGAGGGATTAAGCAACTCTAGAAATTCAAATGTTGCTAGACAAACATCATCCAAACAGTCCCCGCAGACCAGATAGGATCTGGAACTTGCTCAATATTCTTTAGTGCCAAAAAGAACAGGGGCTGGAGACCAATTTTGGATCTCAGCAGTTTAAACAAATCAGTAAAAAAGACCAAGTTCCGGTTGGTAACAGTGCAGTCGATTCTTCCATTTTTGGGAAAAGACGATTGGATATGCTGTATAGACCTCCAGGATGCGTACTACCACATAACGATGGCATGCCATACAGGAGTCATCTGCGTGTTCATCTGGTAGCCAGTCATTACCAGTTTTGAGCTCTGCCCATTGGTTTCACTACAGCCCCCACAGTGTTCACCAAGTGCATGGCAGTAGTCATGGCTCACTCAAGACGTGTAGGATTCAGAGTGTTTCCATTATCTAGACTGGCTCCTAACTGCCACCACCAAGCATCTACTACTGCAGTCGAGACACCAGTCTCTCTCTCTCTGCTCTCACCTGGGAATCGCAATAAATTACGAAAAATCTGCCTAGTTGCCATTGCAAAGTATCATGTTTATAGGACAGATCTAGGTACAATAAACATGAAGACAAAACTTCCTACACAGAGTCCTAGTTTTGAGACAGCAAGTCCCCAACCTTCTCTCCAAAACAAAAGTACAGGCAAGAACACTCTTGAAAGTCTTGGGCACCGTGGCATCTGAGATAAGTTTAGTTCCATTAGCATGCATGCACATGAGAATTCTGCAGTGGCTTTTATTCACCCAGTGGTCGTTACAAGAACTACCCATGTCTCACCAGATTCTGTTAACAGAGCCCATCAAGAAGAACCTTCGTTGGTGGCTATACCCCAGTCACGGAACATCTGGTCAGCCATTTCTTCCCCCTCAGCCAGTGACCATGGAAGCCTCCCAGATAGGGTTGGGGGGCATTATCTGGGCAGGACAGTTCAAGGCACCTGGCAGGATCAGGAGGGTCACTTTCATGTCAGTGTCCTAGAGATGAGGGCGGTGCTTTTGACATTGCAGGCACTCCAGGACACTCTCTCTTGTGCTGGGAACAATTGCAATTCTGACAGACATGTCAGTTGTCTGGTACATAAACAAGGAGGGACCAGGTCTTACCCCCCTTTGTTGAGAGGCTCTCAGATTATGGCAATGGGCGATCTCCTCCCAACGCTTTCTAATAGCAGTGCATATCCTGGGGAGGATCAACGTGATAGCAGACAAACTCAGCAGAACGATTCTCATGCCCCATGAGTAGTCCCTAAAACAAGAAGTAGTGGAGGGGATCTTCCGCAAATGGGGCTAGCCTTGCTTTGACCTTTTTGTCACTTCCATGAATGCCTAATGCAGCAGCTATTTTGCCCTAATCCCCTTTCCGGGGGAGTCACTAAGGGATGCACTTGTACAAGATTGGCCCCCGGGACTTCTTTATGCGTTTCCTCCCTTTCCACTAATATCCAAGGTTCTCCAGAAAGCCAACTCGTTGGGAAGCAGCCTAATTCTCATTGCCCCATATTGGCCTCATCAGATTTGGTTCCCCTTCCTTTGGCCTCCTCCTCAGGAGGAACTGTGGGTTCTGGACCCAGTTCAACCTTCTGACTCATACATCCGGAACACTCCACCCTTGTCTTCCAACCCTCAAATTGACAGCTTGGCTGCTCCGATTCCAAATATAGCCAGTCTTCCTAACTTCCCTCATTCGATCAAGCATATCTTGATCTCTTCTTGTAAAGGTTCAACAAGAAAGTTATGTATCAGTAAATGGAAGAGGTTTTCTTCTTGAGCTCTGACAAGATGCATTGATCCCTTCTCTGCTTCTATAAGTTCCATCCTTGAATTTCTGGCAGAAATGTTTAATGAAGGCATAGCTGCAGCTACCATTCATCTACAGTTAGCAGCAATATCTAATCACCATGCAAGCGATTTTTGCCCCTAATTTGATGTCCCACAAAATATGTAAAGCCTTCCTGAAGAGTACTAACTTGTTAAGACCACCCATAAAAACACCTCTACCACCATGGGACCTAAACTTTGTTCTGTCCTGCTTGATCCTGTCCCCACCTTTGAACCTGCGTCATCATGTGATCTAAAATTTTTGAATGTGTAAGACAAGTATGTTGATTGCCCTCACTTCTGCCAGAAGAGTTTCAGAGCTGCAAGCTTTATCGATCAAGCCACCATATCACCATTTTTCATAAAGTGACAAAGACCTGGTTCAAGGCTCCAGAGAGCACCCCTGTATTCTTCTTCTTTCATACCACACCTTTCAGTCGCCTAACCTGGAAGAAACACTAAAGGCGGAGGTGTGTCCATATTCATTAAGGATATCCACACCTCCAGGCTAGTTGCTCAACATAATGCATCCGAAATTATCCAAGTGCAACTAACACTGGGCAAGACTGCAATCCAGGTTGTAGCTTGTTGCAGTTCACCCACCATGCCCCAGGATTCCCACTCTTTATTTCTTAAGATACTGGAAAATATTAAGGTACAACCCAATACCTTAATTATGGGCGATTTCAACTACCCCACCATCAACTGGGAAAACTACTTGTGTACCAACTCATTCGCCCAACGTTTTTTTGAATTCATAAATTCCAATGCCTTGGATCAGCTTGTCCACACCCCCACCAGGGGCAGCAATATCCTGGACCTGGTCATTACTAGTATTGGTAACCGGTATTCCACACCAGAGTTAAACTCCTTGCTGGTCAGATCTGACCACAAGCTAATCACCCTAGATATCCATAGCCTACCCCCCACCTCCCATTAAGGAAACCACCATCAAAAACTACTCCAAAGCCAACTTCATGCTTCTTAAGACAGAAGTGGCAAACTTCACAACACTCATCCAGGCGGAAAATAGAGATACGACTGCCTAATCTTACACAAATGCACTGTATAAGCACACACAAGTGCATGGATTGTGCCATCCCCAACAGAACCAAGACGCTATCTTCCAAGAAAAAGGAAGCCAATCTGGTGGTCCCCTGCCATATAAACAAACTCTACAAATGAAGGAAGAAGCTGTTGCAAAAAAAAGAGTAAAATCCCAAGATTGGAAGAACTCCCTGGTCAGCCTCAGCAAGAAGGTGAGATCCCTCATAAAATCCTTCAAAGCCAGTTATGAAAATAAAATCGTCACTGATTCCAGAGACAGCCACAAAGCATTCTACAGCTATGTCAAGACTCTCAATGGCAACACTCATATCTGCTTTGAGCTACAGCACAATGGCACTGAATATACAAAATCAACCGATATTGCCAACATCCTGGCAGATAGGTTCAGTGCAAACTTTACCCCCATCTCACCATCCAAAGGGCCCATCTTAATACCGGAAGAATGCAAAGCCCTTGTAGTCACAGATGAACAAGTAAAGATCGCATTCGCCAAAGCCAAGAACACAGCATCCATGGGACCAGACAACATTCCAGGCTACATACTGCACGAACTACAGAATGAGCTGGTACTCCACCTAAGTGCCATATTCAATCATAGCCTCACCTCAGGCTATGTGCCTACTGAATGGCGCACAGCGACGGTTATCCCACTCCACAAAGAGAGTGCCACCACGAACCCCAGAAACTACTGCCCCATTAGCCTGATGAGCCTGGTCTACAAGGCCATGGAACTTATCATCTTGGAGCTTATAAACAAAGACATAGGTAACCTCCAAGCCCTGGACCCCACTCAGTTTAGGTTTGTAAAAGATAGATCATGTCTACTAAACCTAATTGACTTTTTTGAAGCAGTCACTAAAGACGTAGATGAGGGCAAGGTAGTGCAGACAGCCTGTCTTGACCTCGCCAAGGCTTTCGATACCATCCCCCAGTCTGGAATTATAGATAAACTCAATAAACTGGGCATACAATCCCTGTCACAAGATGGGTGGCTAACTGGCTCACTGAAGGAATCCACAGAGTAAAAGTAGCCAACTCCAAGTCCGACTTCAGACCAGTGATGAGTGGAGTACCACAGGGTTCGGTGCTGGTTCCTCTCCTGTTCGGCATCTACTTCCTTGAAGGGCAGGCCAACACAAAAGGTCTTTGGCTAACAATGTTCAGAGATGACTGCAAACTGGAAGCCATAATAGAATCACCTAATGATGTAGACATTCTACAAAAGGGCCTCACAGAGACAGATGCTTGGTGTCAAAGTCATGGCCTCAGACTCTGTGCTCAATGCCAAGAAGTGCATTGTCATCCCCTTTGGGAAAAACTTGGTACCCATGAACTACCACATAGGCGGTAGCTCACTAAACAGTGAAACTGTGATGAGAGACCTCGGGATACAGGTGGACAGTAGTCTGTCCTTTGATAACCACATCACCACAGTAGTCGGGAAATCCTTCTACGTGGCATACCTCATCACAAAAGGGTTCTCCTCTAGAAAAAGGAAGTCATTGTTCCTCTCCACTCATCCCTCATCAGACCCATTATAAGAGTACAATGCCCCATTTGGCATGCATCTCACAAGACACCTACAACAATTGGAAAGGCCACAGAAATACCTCACTAAGACTATTACTGGTCTCAGACAGATGCCATATGCAGACAGTCTCAAAAAACTCCAGCTCTACTCCATCACATTTCTCCTACTCAGAGGCTATGTCAAGCCCAGAGCTGTTGGACATGCTATACTTCAAGAAATCCCAATCTCTCCGAACCACACGCTCCAGGGACCTAAACCTTGTCATCACAGTAAACAGAACATAATGGAGGGATAGATTCCTGTCCCAGAGACTTCCCATACTCTGGAACAAACTACCCATTCATGTCAAGCAAAGTTCCTCATTGGCCCTCTTTAAGAAAAAATCTTGATGGCTGGATGGGAAATAGAAAATTCACCCTGAGGATCACTTCTGCAGCACTGCTTGACAAGGGCACAGGAAAATTATTTTCTTGGGTGGCAAAAGTCAGGGAGCCCTTTTTGGCTAGGCTTATATAGGCCCCAAGGCTGATAGCCTAGTACCTATCTATGAACTTATAAGACAGAGTATCCTTTCGAACAAACCCATCCTTCCTGCCAAAAGTATGTTCAGAATCTAACCTAAGTCAGTCCATAGAGTTACTAGTTTTCTTTCCAAATCATGGCAACAAGGCAGAGTACAAACTTCACCAATTGGATGTTCATAGGCAATTGCCCTTCTACTTACATAGAACAAAGGAATTCAGGAAATCTGATCAGTAATTTGTGTCATTTTCAAAAGCAAAGACAGGTGCCCCTATATCTAAGGTCACTCTTTCAAAATGGCTCTCATATTGTATCACTTTTATATGTGAATCCAATAACAAGATTCTTCCTTTTAAAGTCAAAGCCCATTCTACAAGAGCCATGGCAACCTGTTTTGCTTTTAGAGTGAGACTACCGCCTGATAGCATTTGGGCTGCTGTGACTTGGGCAACGCCTCATACCTTTGTCACTCATTACAAAGTAGATTTGGCCTCCATGGGCAGGTCCTTCTTTGGGTCCACTGTCCTGAAGAATATACTCCAGTGAGCCACCCAAAAAATATGTTGCTAGAGACGCTGGCCCAACCAGTAGGAATGAAGGTGAGATAGGACAACATAACATAAAGAAGTAATATACGCACCATAATGTTCCATGTTTGTTGTCCATCTCACCTTCATTCTTACATCCCACCCTCCTTCTCTCTACCCAGGGCTCTTGGAGGGCAATAGAGGACAGAGGTTCTTTTTTGGCAAGGTGTCCCTGGCCTTCTTCACTGTTTTCATAAAAGGTATTGGTGTTACTTTGGGTTCAACCAAGATCCGGGGAGCTTCAGCAGAGCATGATGAGATAGGGATGCAGCCATGAGCCAGTGGAAGTCCTCCAGCTTTAGTATGTTCCCAACCCAACCAGTAAGAATGATGGACAACAAACACAGAACATTATTAATTATTGTCCACAACTTCTAGGTTGAAAAAAGTATGCCTGACCCATTTACTAGACTAAAGGAACTAAAAAAATTTTCACTGTTTGTATTTTAGTATCCCTATCCAGAAGTAAGTGTCTCCAGTTTCTCAGTTTTCGTGTTATGTTTCAAGTGTCTTCCCACATATCCTTGGCTGTCATAACAGAAGCCTTTTTAATCTCTGTTCCTAAATACCTTATCTTATGTACTCATTGTGATGTCCCTGCTCTGGACCAGTAATTAAGGAGCCTCAGTCCTCACCACTGACACTGGTGAAGGATGTTCACTTGAAACAAAAATAGATGCACGCAGTATTTCCAGATGGAGCTCTCTGCACCAAACAAAATTTCTCTTAAGAGCACAAAGGGAACACAGTCTGGGGCTGGATTTCCCTCTCTGTCTGTCTCTCTAGGCCTCCAGTAAGACTCCCCACTATTACAGCTGTAGAGTTGAGGCCTCAGACGAGTGTTGCAAACCAAGTCCTCCACCACCCTTTCTGTGAAACCAGTGCTCTGTGTCCCTGCCCCAGGTAGGTCACACACTGATGCACACAGATGCAGACGCACACAGGCGCACAGACGCACACACACACACGCACACAGATGCACACGCTCACAGACGCAGGTGCACACAGACACGCACACACACTTTCAGATTTGATTTTCACACACAAACCTGGGAAAGGCTGGCATAGTTTTGCCAGCTATGCCCAGACTGTAATGTAGTGCCACCTCCACCAGAACACTCCAAATCCAGTTACTCTAAGGCTGTTACAAGGGTAACCAGTTACTCTGAATAAAATTAATACTAATACAAATGGTAGTCTTTTACCAATGCAGCATGGCTTTCAGGAGCAGCCACAGTGTCACCAAATAAAGGAGTACTCTCAAAGGTTAAAATGTTCTCTAAAAGACCAGCCACAATGAAACGTTTAAATATATTTAATGAAAAATAATAAAAGAACTTGAAAATACAGACACCCCTCTTCTTCTACCACCGAGGAACACAATATGTGAGAGATGCAATTGCATTAAGAACCTAGAATCCTTGCTGTCTCAATCACAAGCCAGTACATCTGGCACTGAGAAGGTTGTCTCCACAAACACCACAAGCACCACACTTAAACACCACCCACATCTGTACAGTACATTCCTACATATGTGGAGGTTCTCAACAAAAACATACCTAAACAAAAGAGACCTCCGAGGCAAAAGCACACATGCACATCGCAATCCTTTGCACAAGCACAACACGTAGTACACACACCTGTGTCTCACGTCCTGTAAGGCCCAGCCACAAACCCAACATACTAGTCATAGGAGACTGTTATCGTGAGACACACAGATGTGCCCCTCACCAGGTTAGACAAGGGGAAAGTCACAGTAAGTTGTTAACAAACAACCAAGAACCAACGAACCACAGTAAGTTGTTAGTCAGGTGCTAGAGTCTGCCATATCACTCACACACACTCAAATCTCTCAGCAACATAGGTAGGTACTAGGCTATCTGCCCAAAGGCCTATGTAAGCCTAGCCAGCAAGGTACCATAGCTTACACCACTCAAGAAAGTTATTTTCTTGTGCCACTGTCCAGCAGAGACACAGAAGTGATCCCCAGAGTGTATTTCCTATTTCCCATCCACTCATCAAGATTTTTCTTGAAGAGTGCTAATGAAAAACTTTGCTTAACATAGATGGGTAGCTTGTTCCAGTGTATAGCAAGTCTCTGGGACAGGAATCTATCCCTCCAGTGTGTCATGTTTATTGTGGTGACAAGGTTTAGGTCCATAGAGCATGTAGCTTGGAGGGATTGGGATTTCTTTAGGTGTAGCATATCCAATAGCTCTGGGTTTGACATAGCTTTATATGTTAGGCAGAGATCATCTCTGAGTAGGGGATATGCTACGGAGTAAAGCTGGAGTTTTTTTGAGGCGGTCAGTGTAGGGCATTTGTTTGAGGCCAGTAATCCTCTTTGTGAGGTACTTCTGTGGCCTTTCCAGCTGCTGCTGATGTCTTATGAGGTACATTTCAAAAGGGGCGTTGTACTCTGTAATGAGTCTGATGAGTGACGAGTAGAGCGGAACAATGACCTCTTTTTTCCTGGATGAGAACCCTTTTATGATGAGGTGTGCCACGTAGAAGGACTTCCTGACTACTGTGGCGATGTGACTATCAAAGGAGAGACTACTGTCCACCTGGGTCCCAAGGTCTCTTATCACGCATTCGGTGTTAAGTAGATTGCTGCCTATGTGGTAGTTCATGGGTACAGAGTTTTTACCAAAGGGGATGACACTGCACTTTTTGGCATTGAGCTGTTACTGTTATGATTTTGTCATAGTCAATGTTGGTGTGAATGATTTGAGACGTACATCTCTGGACTATATGAAGAGAGACATGATTGATCTCACTGTTTGTGTCCCAGGCAGGTATGTCCCTAACCTTAAGCAGCATCCTATCATCACCCAGAATGATGCCTCAGTACAAACAGAAAATTAACAATTGGCTTAGTTTCTGGTGTTATTCCAAGGAGATCCAATACCTGACAACCTGGGAGGACATGATTGACAGACCATGATGCTTTGCCAGAGATGGGCTTCTGGCAAAATCTCTTGCCTCCCCATAGTGCCTTTTTTAGTCAAAGTCATGAAGACAAAATTACCAACGTGAAAAATTCTTCTAAACTAAATTTAAAGGTCATGCTGCTAAACGCTAGGAGTCTTAACATAAAACTGCACTCATTGCAAGCATTCTTCACCCTGGAAGATGCTGACATTTGTGCAGTCACTGAAACCTGGTTCAAAGCTGCGGAGACCACCCCAGCCTTACCAGGTTACTTGTCCTAACATTCTTTCAGATCCCAAACAGAGGACTTCAAAGCCAAAGGAGGTGGAGTTTCAATATTTATCAGACATACAAACCTCCAGGCTGGTCAAACCGTATGACCCACAGGAGACACTGCAAGTGCAGTTAACTGTTGACAAAACACCTATTCAAATCGTAGCTAGCTACAGACCCCCAACCATGACTCGGGAGGCCCACTCCACTTATCTGGATTTACTTGAATCCATCAATTTTCATCCTTCTACCTTGATCATGGGCGACTTTAACTACCCAATCATAGAGCGGAAGACCTATTTTAGCTCAAACATGAATGCCCAGAGATTCCTTGACTTCGCCAATCCATTGGATCAGCTGGTTGACACCCCTGCAAGTGGTGAAAATATCCTGGACCTGGTGCTAACCAACATGAGTAGCCACTCTACCATCCCCAAAGTGCCATCCTCTTTGGTAAGATCTGACCATAAAGCAGTCACTTTCGAAGTCACCATCTCCCATGACCCCCACCCCTTACCAGGATAAAAAAAAACTTTTCTAAAGCTGACTGCAATCTCTCCTAAGAGCAGGTATAAGCAGCTTCACAGCCACCATCTCTTCAGTTGAATCAAGCACTAATGTCCAAGCCTACACCAAAAAACTATGAGCACCTATATAGCTGCATGGACTCAGCGATACCTGACAGGACCAAATCATCTTCTTCAAGGAAGACTAAACCTGTCTGGTGGACAGCGGCAATAAACAGATTCTATAATAAAAGGAAAAAATTGCTGTCCAGGACTAAGAAGGAGCAGGTACCAAGCTGGAAGCAATCTCTCCTTTGTCTGAATAAGCAAATAAGGTCACTGGTGAAGTACTCTAAGGCTAACTTTGAGTCCAAATTGGCCATAACCTCTAAGGACAATCACTAGGCCTTCTTCGCATACATCTGCAGTCTCAAAGGTAACTCCCAAATCTGTCCTGAATTGGTGGTCAAGAATACCACATACAAAAACTCCATAGATATAGCCAACCTGCTGCCAGACAAGTTCAGTGAATAATTCACCGCCCTGTCCCCCCATCAGTAAAACAGGACATCTGCAGGACCTGCCCTCCTCCCCTCATCACCAGGGAGCAGGTTATTAATGCCCTCTCAAAGGCAAAAACTGCACCCTCCATAGGACCTGACAACATCCCTGGTTGTGTCCTACATGAACTCAGGGAAGAGCTCTCAGCAACACTAGGCACCCTATTCAACCAAAGAATGTGCATCGGCTTCTTCCCAGCAGAATGGAGGACGGCCACTGTCATCCCTCTGCACAGAGGTGGAGCATCCACCGACCCAGACAGTTAATGGCTCAGCCTAACTAGCCTGATCTGCAAGGCCTTGGAATGCATTATCATGGACCTTATAAACAATGACATTGTCAACCTCTAAATGCCTGATCCCACACATTGGTTTTGTCAAAAGAAGATTATGCCTGTTAAACATGGTCACCTTCTTCGAAACAGTTACCAAAGCTATGGATGAGGGCAAGACAGTGCACACCTGCTACCTTGACCTAGCTAAAGCCTTCAACACTATTCCCCACTCGGGCATAATAGATGAACTCTCCCAGCTAGGCATCAACCCATATGTTACCAGATGGGCAGCTAACTGGCTCACTGATAGAACCCACTCAGTATAGGGGAGCCACCTCTAGTAGTAGACCTTAACAAGCGACGTACCCCAAGGATCAGCCTTGGGGCCTCTACTGTTTGGGATATACTTTTCTGACATGCAAGCCAAAACCAGTGGTCTGTGGCTGACCAGGTTTGCAGATGACTGCAAGCTGGGGACTGTCATAAATTCCCCTAGTGATGTGAACATCCTCCAAGAGGTCCTTAATCCAAACTAGTGACTGGTGCCAGAAACATGGCCTCAAACTGAATGCCAAGAAATGCATCATTATCTCCTTTGGGGAAAATGGTGTTCCCCATAATTATCACATTAATAACCACATACTAAGCATGCAATCAGTCGTGAGGGACTTGGGCACCCAGTTTGATAGCAGCCTGACTTTTGACCACCGTGTTGCCTCCATTGTATGGAATACTTTCTACATGGCCCATCTCATAAGTAAGGGTACTTCATCCAGGAACAAGGAGGTCATAACATTCCTGTACTCCTCCCTTATCAGACACATTATTGAGTACAACTCCCCCTTTGGCATGTACCTTGCCAAGCACATGCAGCTGTTGGAGAGACAAGGAAAATCCAGGGTCTCTAACACATATCCTATACAAATAGGCTAAAATCTCTGTCCCTTTACTCAGTCTTGTACAGACTGCTCAGACTTAGCCTAGATGGAGTTGCTGCATATCCGTAAGTCGAACTCCGCTTGCGCAACCCCGCACGCATTGTCTCAATCTGGTCTGTGCCATTACTAGAATGTGCTGGTGGGATAGATTTGTGTCCCAATGACTCCCCTGTCTCTGGAATAGACTTCCTCTCCATGTCAAGCAGAGTACCTTACTAAGCCGTCTTTAAGAGGAATCTGGATGACTGGATGGGAAACAGAAAATATACCCCTGGGATCCCACCTGTGTCCCTGCTGGACAGGGAAAACAGGTGCTGACTTTGTGGGAACATGGGTGAAATTCTTGGCTAGGCTTATCAGGGCCTACGGGCTAATATCCTAGTATTGTCCTATGAACCTATATCCATCTACAGTTAACACCAGAGTTTCAATCACAGGCAATATTAAAAATAACACAGATTGATAGTTGCACAGAAAAACAGTAAGACTAATCTCCCTGTATTTTCCTGACTGACTTAAAGAATTATTGTTCCCTGGTAACTTACTGAAGCAAGGCAAGATGAAGTGGGTGAGTGATCTTTCTTTGTCAGGTTTCAAAAACAGACTGCCCTGAGACTTCTGTCTCATCTAGTATTAAACAGCATTTTAGTGCCGGATTACATTATGATATCACATACATCTGGTCGTCTGACTCTGGTTCTTGCACTGTCCCCCTTTACTAGAAACTGAGCCAGAATCTAGCACATATGTTTTCCCATACACACAGACAGACTTTGCTGAGATATGTTATAGCATCTGGAAGCTATAAAACCATTTCAAAATATCCACTCTTCTAGGCTAGCAGTTAGATCACTCCTAAGGACAGTACTGTAGGATTCATACTTGTCTGTGGCTGCAATCAGAACTTTAAGGTACACTCTTTATGGCCTACACCAGATAATTTAATTTCAGACTATTTTTCAAAGTTAACTGGACTGAGATACCTAGAACTGATTTTCTTTCTGATTCTTCTCATCAGAAATCTGATATCTCTGTTACTTCTGACTACCAGGACATTCCCTTATCCACCTATGAGGATTCTGATGCAGAGGATTCCATTCCCTCTGCTTCCCGTCCAGAATTGTTTTCTTTTGGTGAAACCCTGCATACCCTTAGGGAACATTTCCGCTGGGAATGCCAGGACTACTCAGTCCAAAAAGAGACTCTGGGAATTTTTAAACCTGCCTCAGCACAGACCTCTAGCTATCCCTCCTGTTCTGGAGATTGTAGATGTTTTCTTGGAATCCAGCCTTACCCCAGATACTTTGCCTCCAGCTCCCAGGAAACCTGACCGGTATTATAGAGTACCTGACTCCCACAAATTCTTTTTCAAGAATCCTACTGCAGATCCAGAGACCATTTCCCAAGGACCTAAAGGCATTAAGGCTACTACTGCCAAAAATCCTACCCCTTCAGACAGGGATTCTAGGGCTTTAGATAGATGGGGTAAGAAGGTTTACACATCTGCTGCTTTGGCCATTACGGCTTTAAATTGCCAGTTTCATATGTTAAAGTATCGGCAGCATATCATGGAACTAATTAAACAGAAAATGATGTTGATTCCTGACTGTGCAGAACACAAAGATTTGCACGATTTAATGCATTCTACTAACCCAAGTTGGTAAACATACTTTGCAATGTGGGTCTGATGCCTTAGAAGCATCTTGCAGGGCTGCTGTCACTGGGTCTGTTCTTAAAAGCATGCCTGGCATAAGGAACAAAACTTGCCAGATCATATCAAAGCAAAATTACTGGATGCACCCTTAAACCAAGAGTGCCTATTTGGCAATAAAGCAAAAGTCCTCAAAAGGATGGAGGAGAAAGCTAAATCTATGCAAACTGTTAAAGAATTTTTTACAAGTACAGCCACCTAGATTCAGTAGGCATTGGCCTTCAAAGAACTAGTCCTTTCCAGTCCCTTCCAGGCCTTCTCAGTCCAAACACAGGGGCAGCAGACCGCCAAGCCTTCAGTCTCAGGTTATGCACAGATCTAAGCAGTGGGGTGCTCCCATGTCCAAAACAGGGAGTAGTAAGCCACCACCCTATGGCAAAATTGCACAATGACTTATCCTTAACTCTTCCAAGCCTTGTCCAGGTACCTGCACCTTTAGGAGGAAAACTTGCCCTGCAAACAAAAAAACTGGGAATACATTGCCCAAGACAAATGGGTTTTAACCAGTTTCCCTAGGATACAGATTGCACTTCCACTCACCCCCAACCCTAATTGGATGGCCAGACCTCCCCCGTAAGCCAGTGGGCGGAGGCCCAAAAGCAAGTACTTTCTCTCCTCAGCATCAAGGCTATTCAACCTGTCCCAGCAGAACAAAGGGGACAAGGCTATTATTCCAGACTGTTTCTGGTTCCCAGAAAAGAAAACTCCTGGCTTCCTATCCTGGATTTGTCTATTCTCAACACCTTTCTGGTGGTTCCAAAATTCAGAATGCTAATAACTGTCCAACAGCTGCTTCCTATGCTAGGCAAGGATTCCTGGCTTGCAACCCTAGACTTAAAAGAAGCTTATCTGCACATCCCCATAAGGGAATCTTGCAGGAAATACCTACACTTCAGAGCAGGCTGTATGCACGATGAGTTCTCTGCACTTCCCTTTGGCTTATCTACTGCGCTAAGGGTATTTACAAAGTGCCTAGCTACAGCCATTGCATTTTGCAGGCAGAGGAGTATTCAGATTTACCCATACTTGGACGATTGCCGGATTCAGGTGGAAAGTCAGGACTTGCTATTACAGAACCTGGCATTTGTAAAGATACTTCCAACTTCACTGGGGTACACTATCAATGAAAAGAAATCGCAGCTAGTACCCTGCCAACAGATTGTATTCCCGGGAGCAAGCTTGAACACAACTTCCCAGATGGCATTCCTCACTCCAGAGAAACAAATTTATTTGACAAACTACTTCAATCTATTGGCCACCAAAACCCAACTATCTGCAAGAAAAATACTGCAAGCAGTGGGGTTCATGGCCTCTTGCATTCTGCTAATTGCATATACAAGACTGCATATGAGGAAACTCCAATGGTACCTAAAAGGTCTATAGTGTCAACATTCTCAGGACCTGGAAACTATGATTCCTGTCATTCCTTGCCTAAGGACAGAGTTCCTTTGGTGGGCAGAGGGCTGCAACAACAAGGGACTCTCTTTCACTCTACCCCCTGCCACCCAAACCCTAACAGACGCATCAGACTATGCATGGCAGGCTCACATAGCAGGGCAGTGCATTCAGGGCAAATGGAACCCAAAGCAGATGCATCTGCATATCAATCAAAAATAAGGGTTAGCTGTACAGAATGCTCTGACAGCCTTCAAAGGCCTTATTCTTCCAGGACAACTATTGGTTAAGAGAGACAACACCACAGTTATGTGGTACATAAACAAGCAGGGGTAAGCCCATTCCTACCCACTCTGCAGACTAGCTATGGCGCTTGCACACAGCCTTGAGCAACCATGTACACCTACAAGCTCAATTCCTACCAGGCAAACTAAATTCACTGGCAGACGACTTGAGCAGAAATCTCATGGACCCACACGAGTGGAAACTGGAACCCAAAATATTCAAGCTTTTGAGGAACATGTGGGGGACACCAGAGATGGACCTGTTTGCTTCCCCTCAGAACTATCAATTGAATAAATACTGCAACAGAACTCCCCACAGCCAAGCTTGGAAAGTGGATGCCCTGTCCTTTACCTGGGAAAGACTCTCAGTCTATGCCTTTCCCCCCCTGCCTGTCCTCTCAAAGGTTCTACTAAAGATCAAACAGGGCAAGCCAAGGACAATCCTGATTGCACCAGACTGGCCACGCCAGCACTGGTACCCTCTTTTGTGCAGTCTGACAGTGCTACAACCTTGGCACCTGCCTCAGACTCCCTCCCTGCTGTCTCAGCAGGCAGGCCAGATTCTGCACCCTCAACTACAGACCCTGAACCTTGCAGCCTGGCTAATCCCCTAAACTCATCACCAGCTACCCTCAGTAAGCAAGTGCTGGATGTCATTCTTGAGTCAAGGAGGCCTAGTACCAGAAAATCCTATTCAGAAAAGTGGAAAATATACTGTTCCTGGAGCCAGTCTCATGGTATGGACACAACTGTGCCCAGCTTAACTCATATACTAGACTATTTAACAGAAATGCTCCACAAGGGCCTATCCTTCTCTTCTGTTAAGATTCCTGCCTCTGCCATGTCAGCTCATTATAATACTGAGCCACCCCTCTTCTCTCATCCTCTGATAAAACAGTTCCTTAGAGGAGCAAAAAATTTAAGACCCCCCCCCCCAAGGAGAGCTCCCACTCCAACCTGGGACCTTAACTTTGTATTGGAAAAACTCACACTGCCACCCTTTGAACCGGCTGCTACAGCAGAGTTAAAATTCCTCTCATGGAAAACAGCTTTACTTCTAGCCATCACTTCAGCAAAAAGAGTGTCTGAACTGCAGGCCCTTATGGCAGTGGAACCCTTCATTATCTTCCATGCGGACAGGGTTTCCCTCAGGACTAACCAATATTTTATGCCCCAGGTTGTGTTTAGTGTGGCTTTAAACCAGTCTATTCATTTGCCAACTTTTTCCCTAAAGAGGAAAGGATGCTGCAGTCCCTGGACGTGCACAGGCAGCTTAGATTCTATCTGGACAGAGCTAAGCCTCTCAGAAAATTGGAACAGCTGCTGGTCAGCTTTACTGCAGGAGCAGAGGGCAAGGCCATTTCAAAGCAAACTCTTTCTAAATGGATAGCACACTGCATCCATTTCTGCTACAAACACCATGGAAAATCTACCCCACAGGGGATAAGAACACATTCCACTAGGGCTACATCTACCTCTACTGCATTTCTCAGGGGAGTCCCTACCAGGGACATCCTTGAAGCTGCAACCTGGACACATTTGTACACACTTTCACCAAACATTACTACTTGCCTGTCTTTTCTAAATCCAGAGCTGAATTTGCCACAGCAGTCTTACAGGGCCTGATTGCCAGCCCTAAGGCTTCTTAACTACCTCTACCCTTCCTTAAGCTTTGTTGCAGTCATCAAATTTGGGTTGATTCCCAGAGAAACACGAAGAACATTGTACAGTTGTGTACACTACCATAAATGTAGATGTTTGAGTGTATTCACTGTTGCAGTCCTGGTTACCCTCCCTCCAGCCCCATGACTTGTCTTTGCTTTTACCTATCCTTTTTGGTTTGGCATATGTTATACCATGTGTATTTGTTTTTTGCTGGGGGTGTTCCACACCATATAATTGCTTCCCATTTTGGGGGCACCTGACATTTGGGGCAAGAAAAACTGATGTAATGGTGTCGGCTGCATGTTATATACCCTGACAACCTGACGTCATGGAAGAAGCGACAGCATCTGACGTAGAAATCCCAAGACTCTGGTATTCTGGGCGGCTGAGGGCTACCTGCAGGCTGATAACCCCAAATGTGATGACTGCAACGGTGAATACACTCGAACATCTACATTTATGGCAAGTGTACACAACTGTACTTTTTTCTCTCATCACCCCTGTCTTAACTGGTGGTTATTGAGCCTCGTGTACCTCTGACCTTGATATAGTTAAATCTTTCATAAATATTTCCATTTTTACTTTTTCTTGATTTCTGCATTTCTCTGCTTTATACACATTTTTATAAAATTTCTGTAATCTCTAAAACCTCTACAAGACCGTCTGGTTATTTTTCTTGTTATAGGTTCTCTAAACCTTTGAAGCTATCTTAACCTTAAAGTTGGCTTTGTTTGAACTAATTAGTTGCCCGTTTAGTTTGTGAGAGTTTTTATCTTTATAGATATTGCCTTTCCCAATTTTTTGCCATAATGTTTTTCCTTTTGTTGTATCTCCTGTTTAATGTGGAATACCACCAGGGCAGTTTGATTTTGAGTTTCGTTCAGGGCTTACCTTTGGTAGATACAGCAGCCTTTGTGCTGCCATTCACATGGTTGTACAGAGTTTCTGACAGCAAATCAACGTGGGCCACAGTGTCCTTGGTGTCTTAAGGGGCATTTAATTTTGACAAACCATCACTTAATAAAAGTTAGTTTGTCTTGGAATAATTCCTAATTTTTACTCTGGTTACGGAGTTGATTCAGATTTTGAAGGAGACAGCTTTATGTTCTGAGCTTAAAGGGTGTTTGTATTTACAAAGTCCAGGAATCCTTGTGTCTGTATTTTTTTTTTTTTTTTTTTTTTTACAAAAATACAGTAAAATACTCAAAAGCAGGAAACCTTAGCGATCACTCAGATTAACTTTAAGCAAGGGTGATTTAGCAATGAAAAGTACTTGGGTTTAAATGGAGATACATAAGAAGAAACAACTGTATAAAAGGTTGGCCTGCCAAACATTAGTTTGTACTTCTAAGACAGAAGCTGAAAGCTGAGAACATTATATTTTTATCTTAATGGCTATGCTTTCCATATTGTCTTGGAACATAAATGGCTTTACAGATATAAACAAAAAGGAAAGCGCATTGAATTATATTATGAAATGACGACTGCAAATAGTGCTGCAGGAAACTCATTGCAAGTAAATGAACAAGTGAATTTATCAAAGAGAAGATATCATGATGAATAGTGAGCAGAATATTAATAACAAATGAAAAGGACATTTATAGTAATTGCTAGAGGGACTCCAGTAATGATAGAAGAGGAAAAAAAAACAAGAATGGTAGATTTGTGATAGTAAGGGGATGTTGGCAAGGGATAAGGGTTACATTGGTATGTATTTATATGCCAACAAAATCTGCTGTTAAGGAACTTAAGAAAAATGTAGAAGAAATAGTCAGCTTGTAGTGGGGAATATTAATTGCAGTTGGGCACTGGAACTTGGTATGCAATATACAGGATATATCAGGGGGACCTGCAGGGGAAAATGTAGCAAAAGAGGGTAGATATCTGAAGAAATTTATGAAGATATTGGGTGCGGTAGGTGCAAATTCAGTAGCAGGAACTCTGAAGAATTTACATATTATTGCC
This sequence comes from Protopterus annectens, assembly GCF_019279795.1. Lineage (NCBI taxonomy): Eukaryota > Metazoa > Chordata > Ceratodontiformes > Protopteridae > Protopterus > Protopterus annectens. Next base: position 339,397,720 of record NC_056744.1, on the reverse strand, counting down.
CAAGGTACAATAACTGGGCTAGACTGGATACAAAGTGCTTTTCACTGTAACATGTGCATTTCATTGAGAGCTTCAATACCTATCTAATAACTATTTCATATCATGCATCTATAAAAAGTAAGATCAAAGTGCAGGGTAATTAAGTAAAATGAGACACTGGGATTTATCCACCTACCTGTTAAAATGAGAGGAATTTCTTTCTACAGAAGTGATTACTAGTGAGTGGAATAAAATAAAAACAGAGTTTAGAAATAGAGTAGAAATAAAAAAAAAAAAAGTTAAGTAATAGGAGTTATTTAGATGGTCTGACAAAGTTTGAAGTATTGCAGAATCGTGGGAATCTCTCAGAACAAGAAGGGGCACGACTACATGGGGCTAAAGAGAAAATAAGAGAGTATTTGGATAATATGCATGAGTTTGGAACAGTGGTGCACAACATCTGGCCTCAGGGCCAAATCTGGCTCTCGACGCAACACCATCTGGTCCCCAGAGAATAACCAAATTTTTTTTTAAAAAGTAAAAACATACTATGCCTTATTCCAGTCACGCAAACTTTCCTGCATGTGCTCACTTACCTAATTGACTGCAGTTACGCATACTTCTAATTTTAGCTGCGGAAGTAACCATTCTTTGTTATGTATAACTAGTAGTCTGTGAACAGTAGTAACTTTCTGCAAGAGGTTGTAATAAGTCATGGCTGCAAGCCAGAATAAAGTTAAAAGCAAAGTTGATGTAGAAAATAAGACAATTTAATGATTGCTGTCTTAAGTAAACGTGCCAGTCCACCTGTACCTGTTGTTAACTTGTAACGACTTACTATGTTTTGAGGTGGCCCACATATGCATTAAGAATTTGTGTAGTGGTACTCGCCATAAAAAGGCTGTGCACCTCTGGTTTAGAAAGCTTGCTGTTAAGCAACTATTTTTTGATACCTCCAATGCAGAAGAACATCTAGCACAGTGAATTAGACAACGGAAAGTAGAAAGTTTATTCACCAGACTTGGGGAGCATATAACAAGAAAAATAAACAGATCGCATAGAAGTATTGGAGATATTTTTGAAATTTTATAAAAAAATGTATGTAAAGCAGAGGGAATATGGACATCAAGAAAGAACACAAATGAAAATATTTATGGAAGACTTAATTATGCCAATGTTAGAGGTAGATGGAGGCTTAACAGTTGAGATAGGAAGAGATGGGATAAAAATGGTGACGTATACTCGAAATCTACAGGAAAGTGTCCAAGAATATATGCCAGAAAAAAAGTGGTAAAGATCTGGAAGGTTTTCTTTAACTGTACTATTAAGAGGAGAAGTACCAACATCTTGGAAGAAAGCAGTGGTAGCTGTAATACCTAAAGAGGGTAAAGATCCATCCGATCCAGCTTCATACATGCCTATTTCAATTTTAAACCACTATTGTAAAGTACTTATGTAAGATTGGCGCAGGTATTGCCAAAACTGATAATACTGTTAACAATTCAAAAAATAAGTAAAATAAAATAAAGCGCATCTCAATTTGCATTCGTTTTTCCTCCAACAGCATGACAGTGTAACTGATGACATTCATTTGTCCTTTGTTAAACATACACCCAATGTAATTAAACAGTAATCCCAAATGTGTGCAGGTATTCTAGGATTTACCCATAGCTGATGTGGTTTAATCATGTGGGCAACGCCTGAGTGATTAAACAAAGGCAGAAGTGGTAAATCCTGATATACCCACAAACAGGGAGTTGATTATTGCTATTATACAATTAGTTAAAAAAAAAAAAAAAGAAATTGCTTACCTTTCTTAAAAAAATGCCTTGTATAAGGGCACTTCAGTCTTCTTACGTGTCCTTTCCTATACAGATGTACTACGCATGTGTATGGGAGTAACGTTCCTATGCTTGCACAGTACATCAGTGCAGTACAAGAGAAGCAATGGAGAAAACAGAATCTCCTTTTCTGCTGCTGTTTATTTTAGCAGTTTAAAAAATTACAAGGGGCACCGCTGCAGTGCAATAAAAAATTGGGTAGGTTTCTGTTTAGTTTTGCAGAGCATACCTTTATTTTTCGTGTATTTTCCTCTCTGTCAACATGTGCTAGTAAAGTCTGATTGCTGAATGGTACTTCAGCAGACTGACTTTTTTATGTTATGTGCCCAGTTTTCAGTGGGCAGGCTGGTTGAGCTATCCAGTCAGTGGGCTCATTTCTGAGTAGCAGTGAGCTGTTATTGTACAATGGAAGTAGGTACTCTAATTACGTACCCAGTTGTAAATAGTTAAATGTACGTAGCAGCTGTAGTCTATAGATTATTATGATGTGGTCTGAGATCATGAGTTTGAGATATGGATGTCTAGAAATTCACTTTTTTTAACAAAGCTCTTGCCACATTGACAACATTTAACTAGTTTATGATGGGAGAACCCCGATCTTAATGTTTTTGCAGTACGTGGAGCCTTAGCTGCTCCAGTGTACTACTAGTTACAGGGAAAAAAACTCCAAGAGAAACCCAGACAAGCTAGAGTTTTCACTGTGAGATACCTTAAACATCCTGTAATGGAGGTCTATGGGATATACTCAAATGATCCCTTAAGGACATCAAGTAGGTCAGCTACATAGCTTCTGAATGCCTGTGATTTTTTACTTTTTGCACCTTTATGAGTACATTCATGCTAATAAAACCAAACTCTGCTAGCTGTGTACATGCATATTTTGGCCTTATGACCTCATCAGCACATCTTAAGTGGATTTGTTGTGTATACTTTAGAAAGTCAGGGCTTTAAACTCAGCTGATGCCCATAAACATTAAGGTGCCTGCAGAATATCCCAACTGACATCCAAACCAAACAGTAAACAGGTCATACATACAAAACCATTCAGTGAAAACTGCAAGAAAAACCCAACCAAGCTAGAGTTTTCACTGTGTGATACCTTAAAACATGGGATATATACAAACACTAATGGATTAATAGCTTTAAATGCCGATGGACACTTTTTAAGTGCTTTGCAACTTCCAAAGCTGTTGCAGCTTTTTAGCTGTGCTCTGTAGTGACCATTGGTTATGCTTTAGCACAAGACTAGAGCGATTGCTGAAAGCTGTGCATAGCAAAGCTTGATTTGAGTTTGGTGTCAGAGAACAGTTTAGAACAGAAGCTGCTCTTAAAGGGGTAATTAGAAGGATGCATGAAATATTGTATGGGTAACTATAAGAATCAATTAGAGGAGGTTAGAAAAGGTTTGCAAAGGAACAATAGAAAGAAATGTGTAAGGCTCCGAGTTGTGTTCCCAACGTAAAGGAAGTTTGGGATATTTAAGAAGTAAAAACTGGAAACGGAACCTATAGTAAAGGGAAGGATTACATTTCTTAGAAATGTGTGGAATTTATGGAAGCAGTACGTGCAGAATAATGTTCAGGAAGAGGCTTGAGATATACGAAGGGGGGAATTGAGCAAATTATAATGTTGTAGTAAAGGAAAAATTGTTAAAATGAAAACATATGCACTGCCCGTCAGTAATGGAAGTTGTTATAGTTCGTTTTCTTTTCTATTGTTTTATATAAAATTGTGCTACAGATTAAATTGTGATGATTTAATAAGGTTCATAAAAATGATTTGTGATATTTCCTTATCACTGAGAAAAAAATCTAGACACACAGTACATGTGCTGGTGACATCTTATTCAAAAGGCAGTCTCTGAGGTTATGTATCAGTGCCTTCATCTACTTGTCAACATTCTTTGTCATATCTTAGTGAGACCAGTGACTGCAATTATAACTGTCTGGGTTTCTTTCTCATTACTGCATTGCATCTCAGATCTACCTTTTTTATTTTATTTATTTGGCATTTGCTTACTTGGAAAGTCCAACAGGGAGGGTATGTGCCCATTTTCAGCAGAGGCATCGGGAGAAAAGCTCCAGAGACATATTAAGCAAATTACAAATTGACATTATTTACAAAGACGAAGACCATATTACAGAAGTACAATTAGTGGATACAATAAAAAGTAAGCACTATGGTTAGGCACTATATATATATATATATATATATATATATATATATGTACATCTACACGAATCAAGAGAAAGACCAGGAAGGTATACACGAATCAAGAGAAAGACCAGGAAGGTATCACAGAACTGTAATTAGTGGATACAATAAAAAGTAAGCACTATGGTTAGGCAGTGTATATATATATATATATATATATATATATATATATATATATATATATATATAATACATACATGAATCAAGAGAAGACCGGGAAGGTATCACAGAACTGTAATTTGTGGATACAATACAAGAAGCAGTAGCGTTTGAACACACTATGTATGTGATACTTGACATTTCCTAATGTATATGTTTTATAATAATACATGGCAAGTAATAAAGTTGCAACACACTATATACAGGGTTCCTTTTACGTGATCAAAGTTTTACAGCTTCAAACACCATATGGTCGAACCCATATGTTCGAAGTTGTAAAACTTCGAATACTTAAAAAAACTTACATGACTGTTTTAAGCAGGGGGGCAAGCCCCCTTGCACCCCCAACACCACCCGCTCTTTAAATTTACCAACTCCGAGATCGCACTACAGTGTTGTAAAGGGAAATCTTCTCTTTCCACACTGTACTGCATTATAGTGCGGTCTCAGAGTTGGTATATTTAAAGAGTGGGGGGGAGTGTGGGGGGTGCAGGGCAGCTTGCCCCTCTCATTAAAACAGGCAGGTAAGTTTTTTCTTTTTTAAACGTTTTCGAAGTTTTACAACTTCAACCATATGGTGTTCGAAGTTGTAAAACTTCGACAATGTAATAGGAAACCTATATACAGACTCTAGCTAGAGAAATTTTAGCAGTAAATTACAATCATGGTTTCTAAGATAAAGAAAGGTTAGAGTTTGACTAGAAAGGAAGAGTATTTGATAGTTAAGGTACTTATAAATTTTAAACTCCTGCTTTAAATCACTGCTGTACTAACACTGCACTCGTCTCTCTTCCTGGTGAACCTTCTGTCAGTGCACAAGCTGCCATGCCAAACTTATTTTTTAATGAATTTCCTTGTGTTAACTGGGGTTAGTCCAGCTATCTTGACATGGTTCCCTTTCAGTAGAAGCCTGTAGAGAAACGCTCAGCAGTAAGGGCAGTGGAATGTAATGTTACATGCAGTAATTTACAAAAGAGGAATAAGCTTCTTAGGATATCATTCAAAAGATTAATTACAGCGATATTACAGGCATAAACCAGCCGCACTCAAATGTATATGTATACAAATACATACGCAGATGCACACAAAATGTGCAGTCAAAATTGTGTGGCATAAGGAGGTTAGATGGAAGACGTAGAGCAGAGCAGGTCACTTCGGTTTTAGAGGAGAAGAAGATAGATGAGGGTTTTAAATATGAGCTAAACTTGAGAGATGAGTTATTAGAGGGTTAAGAAGAAACAGCGCAAATAATGAAAAGGGAAAGCGAAGAAAGGAAGAAGAAAAGCTAAGATGAGAAAACGTTGGTATTAATGAGATTTGTATGCCTTAATGTAAGACAGTTTAAAACTGAAAAACATCTTTCTGCCCTTGCTACTGGTCCTGTAGACCTTGTTTGTCCTAAAGTCTCCATGTGTCCATGTTTATCTCCATATTTTAAGGTGTCATCTTCAACGTTCCCGTCTATTGATAGCCTTTCTTATACTAGTTAGCTGTAGTACCAAGTCATAGATATGTCTTGAACATTATGTACTCCGTAGCCAAGGCGACACTAACGAGCACAGCATCCATACAGCACATGCAACAGCCAAGGCGACACTAACGAGCACAGCATCCATACAGCTCATGCAACAGCCAAGGCGACACTAACGATAACAGAAGCCATACAGCACATGCAACAGCCAAGGCGACACTAACGATAACAGAAGCCATACAGCACATGCAACAGCCAAGGCGACACTAACGATAACAGAAGCCGTACAGCACATGCAACAGCCAAGGCGACACTAACAAGCACAGCATCCATAGAGCACATGCAACAGCCAAGGCGACACTAACGAGCACAGCATCCATACAGCCCATCAACAGCCAAGGCGACACTAACGAGTACAGCATCCATACAGCACATGCAACAGCTAAGGTGACACTAACGAGCACAGCATCCATGCAGCACATGCAACAACCAAGGTGACACTAACGAGCACAGTGACACTAACGATAGCATCCATACAGCACATGCAACAGCCAAGGCGACACTAACGAGCACAGCATCCATACAGCACATGCAACAGCCAAGGAGACACTAACGAGCACAGCATCCATACAGCACATGCAACAGCCAAGGCGACACTAACGAACACAGCATCCATACAACATAGCACGCCACAGATATACAGCACCCTAATCTTTACCATGAATTGGCCCCAACACCTAGGCGAAGCAAACGTGTCAAAATAACCAGCATGACACCCACCTGATGGTGTTTTTCCAGGAAATAAACTGCTGAAAAACAATGACATCAAAAATAAACTTCAAATGGAGTGTAGCTTTCTTTCTTGGCTTTGAAAGCTGAACCACAGTAACAAGACTGGCAAAATTCACCCCCATATTTTCCTTTTTTGTGTATATTCTATATCTGAGGAGTAATGCGTAAAACACCTTCCATTGGATTCCATCACAAGGTCACTAGGAGTTTTCCTCTACTTTATGTGAACTTGAAAGTCGTGTATTCAATATCGTAATTCATTTGCCATAAAAAAAAAATCCCACCAGCTCTCCTTTTAAACACATCTTCTCAAAAAGTGTATTCAGTGGCACATAATTTATACTGTGTAGTGATCTAAGGTAATGGTTAGTTTAAGGATTGCAGACTTCATGCATCTGTCTCTACATATACAAATCAGATGTTTACAAAAATGATAACCTATAACACTACATGGGGCAAGTTAAAGCAATTCATTTGACCTTAATAAAATCTGTATGCAGTTGTACTGTGCCTTGTAAGATTAGCTGACAGCAGTTCATTTTGCTTTTTCCTAATTCAACATAATGCTGATAAGTATATCATAAAAAGACTGATTATGCATTGTAAAAGCTATTCCAGCCTAAGATAAAACAAGAACTTAGTGTTGTCATTTGCACTGTAACCTATGAATTGCAGCCTATATCTTTGAGCTAAAGTTTATTGCAACTGATCTCTGTTACAATAACCTTATTAAAGCATATAAAACTGCAGTTACACATTCTATAATTGACTTTATAGCCAGTCTTTGTAGTGGGATGATGTTAACGTTCTTTCTGCCACCTGTTGGACAGGATTGATCATACTTGCTTACCTAGTTTATTTAGGTGTTCAGCTTAGAAAATTAATTGGCTTGTATAGGAGCCAAGGAAGAACTTGAGAGCATTCTGTGTAGATGCATGATTAATGAGCGAGTAAAATGTATTTCCTCATTTGAAAGTACTCAAAGCATAATGTAGCAGTTAAGCACTTGTATGACATCATATAATGTGCAACCCTAGCAGGCATAGAGCAATGCATGTGAACAAAAGTAGACCCCAGAAACAGTGTGGGGTTGTCCCTCAGTTAGCAGTAATGATAAATGTAGTAATGCAGTACCCTGAAACAATATAATATAAATGGCAGGCTCGACTGGAACATGAGAAGCCAGATGTGTGTGTTGGGGGGGGGGGGCTGGGTAATAGTTCATGATGATATTACAATGTGATTGAATGCCACTGGCCCCCAAACACATAAATACAACACAGATGAGGGAGCTGCAGCTATGTCAAAAATATGCAAAATTCACCATATTAAAATTGTTACATTGGGTAAATGTAGCTACTGAAAAAGGATCAACTTAATCTTGTAGTATTAGCCTTTAACCTGTTTCCTGTAACTCCTAAACCACCTGTAGTATATATGGAAGTGAGACAAAACACTGTACCATAAATCAGTATAAAATGTCTTGTAAGCATCTGTAAGGGAGTCGTAAGAATACAATGCTGCATGCATACAGTCAGATTTTCAAATGGTGGCCAGCTGCAGACAGGTAATCCAGAACCGTCACTTAGCCTTTGTTGCCGTAATCCACCAAAGCTACTAATCTTCCCCACTGCCGTGTCTTCTGCGTAACAAGAAAAGCCCTCTTAACACCTGCAGTGTGGGTTACAGCAGTATCGTCCTACTCACCTATTACCTGGCACTGTGGGTTACAGCAGTGTGATCCTGTTCACTTGTTATTATCTGTGGAAGATCTGGCAGGACTTCAAAGTAGTCCTGAAGTAGGAAGTGGCATTGCCTGTGCCAAGCCTTCATACTGTTTTGTGCACTTGCCAGCTCATAGATGGCAAGGTTGAACAGTGATCAGAAAACAGATGCACATAAGGGGCATCTTCCCAGAAACATGCATTTTGCTGACCCACGTGAACAGGCCCAAAGAAATCTCGAGCTTTGCAGCATCCAGTAGATGAGATACATTGTTAATCTTATGTGGAGCATGAATGCCACTGCCAGTGTAACTGTTCCACCTCTGGCCGACAATTTAAATGGGGAGTATCTTGGATGGGATTGCAGCTGCTTGAATGTTCTCAGAATAATTTTTGAGGGATGAAATTTGCATCCATAGAAGTTAGCTGTTGGGAAATACTCTGCTGTGAGATTTGCAGCCATAAGTCTGCATCATGGATGATGTATGTAAACTGTAGCTCTGTGTCCTTTCTGCTTCATATTGCCTGTATTGTGGCAAAAAGTGCATGTCATAGATTTTGATTTTTTTTTCCCCGGGAATAAGTAAAATTCATCTTGGGTGGATGAGCCTACCCTCATCACTGGCGTTCTCTTTGGACATGTCCCGTCACTGGTGTTCACTTTGGATGTGCCCCATCACTGGCATTCTCCTTGGACGTGCCCTGTCACTGGCATTCTTCTTGCACAGTATACTGTTACAGATTGACAAACAACCCTTATCTACAGTGATTCCATCCATCAGCCAGATAGTGTGTGATGCTGTGTATAGGTAATATTCACTGCGTTTCTACCTTTCTCCTCTGCCACGTCCCACAGTAAGATGGCTACTGCTTATTTTGCATTTCTAACCAGGGCTGAGTATTGATCAATGCTGACCTCTTTCAGACTTCAGCTGAGGTGCATTTCTTAAGTGACTTTCTCAGCGAGACATAGTAGAGAAGTGGAGGCAGCGGGAATCAAACTCTGGAGCACATGGATAACAGCTTGTAGCCTTAATCCTCTGCATTACCTGTGATGTGCTTAAGGTTTGGGAAGGTCTTGTCTCCCTTTACAGGCTGCCTTCCTCTCACATGGCTGATATCTGATTGAGGTAATGTATGGGTGGCAGTTGCCAAAAGTATGTTTCTTGGTACCTCAAACACATTTGCAGCATCTGGTGTTGGGGTTTCTTTGCAGTTCTCTCCCTTTTTATTAGGAATGTAATAACCATTCCATGGCATGATGTCCTGCTGTTGTCACTGCATCACCAGTCTACTTTTCCTTTGGTTTGATGTTCCACAGGGTGGATGTAGCCTTCATTTACTCTGTTTTGACAGTGTGGTGGCTGTGGAGAAAAGTACCTGTTGCACATCCATTACTAAATTCTGTAGCACTTTTCACTGTGTATTTTATTTTGTAAGTCATCTTTGCACACAGCTTTTACTTTCGGTTTTAGTACATTTCACTTATTGAGCACATCTATTCTGATTTGGTTAAGTGGTCCTCTTTCCATTCACTTTACACAGGATGATGCATGTGCGTCATTATGCTGTGTACCCTGGAGATCGAATAATATGACTGACAAGCATGATGCAACATGTTGTAACCCCTTGTGTTTTGTTGAGATGCATATTAGAGTTATGTGAACGTTACAAGAGAAACGTGATGCTGGATGGTCCCTTTGAGAAACTTCTGCAAATCATAAAAGTCAGGGATTGTTGTCAGAGCCATGTGATTCTTATCTACCATCTACTGCAAGAGTCACTCCCGAATTTCACCTCTTACATGATTATCTGATGTAACTGCTGTTTGTACAGTGGTCTGAGCCTTGGATACATTGTAATCTGATGATGTCCTTTTCATTCTTCCTCACTGATGGATTAGGGATCAGACCCTCTGATCCACTTTGGCCGCATTTCTTAGACTGGGATTCAAATCTGTAGCTCCTCCCTCTACCCATAATGCTCTACCCCATCCCTTCCTCCTCAGATGTTACCATTGCGACAGGAAACATTTTGATTTCTTGAGCGACAGTCAAGTTTGTGGGTGTTTCTTGCTATTATTATTACTATTATTATTATTATTATTATTATTACTATTATTATTATTATTATTACTATTATTATTATTATTATTGCTGTTACTACTACTACTGCTATCGCTGTCCCATTCTGGATAAAATAGAAGAGTCTTCGTGGGTTTTGTTCAAGCAGTTTTATTTTATACAAACACGTAATTACTTAAAGTTACTAACTTCTATACAAACTAACAACTGCATTCATGCATGCTATCACTGTGACTGCTCTTACAAAACGGCCCCACGGAATGCATGTGTCTGGAATTATATTTGTGCATGTAAAGTCTTGACACGCTTCTTAAAGATACAGTGCACATCACTTCCACTCCGATCTACATCCTCCCTTTTTATCAGAAATAGATCATACGATGCTATGAGTCTATTGACATGCAGAAATCACAGGTGATTCTTTGTCATGCATTATACAATGCTAAATACATGCGCACACACACATATATATATATATATATGTATATATATATATATATATATATATATATATATATATATATATATATATATATATATATATATATATATCCAAATCGCAAAACATCAAACACATACATGAAAGTGTTTAACATTGACAAGCGCTTCCGTGTATGTGTGTCAGTTTCATAGATCGGAGTACAGTACGGATAAGGGAAAATTCCCTTTTCCCCACTGTAGTGCTATCTCGGAGTGAGAATAATAAAGTAGGGGGGTGTGGAGGGTGCAGGGGTGCAGGGGGGCCAGGCCCCCCTGCAGAAACATAGATTTTTTTTTGAACTACACATACACGTAAGTGCTTTTCGATGTTAAGCGCTTTCGTGTATGTGTGTTCATTGTTTTGTGATTCAGACATATGCTAGTCGAGCATGTGTCCTAGACCCATATATATATATATATATATATATATATATATATATATATATATATATATATATATATATATATACATATACATATACATATATGCATACACACATGCAATCAAGTCCACATTGCTGCGTATTTCATGATTTCATGGTAGGCTTTGATACTCGTCCATATTGTGTGATATAAAACGATGAATGATATTTAGCTACTGGAACTGTCACTGCAATATGTTTGATGTGTGGAATGTTCTGATCATTTTCCGGAATGGAATCAGAATTTTGAACACAGTCTGATATGTGAACATTGTCTGATTCACTCTTAGATTTGAAGTCTGCATCAAAGAAACAGATTCATGCTTGTACTGCACTGAGCTGGAACTTGCTCCCTTTTTAGAATTTGCTGGAAAGCTGAGCATCTTCCTTGGAAACCATTTAGCTGGCACGTGCTTGGGCCTGCTTTTGCTTACCACAAGTTGCATGGTGTCTACATTTGCTCTAGACCCAACTGAAACCGTGCCCTTTTCACTCGCAAGCATACTTGTGTATTTTTCTGTCACCTCATGGATTTGACAAATCTCTATGGCTTTGTTCAATGTTAAATTACTGTAACAAAGTAAAATCTTTCTCACGGCAGTACTGTTAATACTAACACAAGCCTGTCCTTTATCAGCTCATCTTTTAAGTCACCAACCTGACCTGTCTTTCAGGTCAGTTATATAAGCTGCAAATGTTCCCCGGTTTCTGATCTCTTAAATGCCCCTCTAGTGTAATATTTGTCTGGGGGGGTTACACATTTCTCTGAACTTGCACTTCAAGCACTCAGGGGTCTTCCCTTGATTCAGCTTGCACAACAATATGATGGTTTTCACCTTCTCCCTCATATACTGCAGGTGCGTACACAAATGAACACTCTGTTTCTATGACCTCTGACTCAGCCAGGTTTAGCAAAATGAATGCCCTGTTGCGTGCATCTCTATGTGCATAAGCTGCTTGTATAAAAATATCATACTCTTGCTCAAATATTCTCCAATTTTCTCATAAAATACAAGTGGTACGGGCTTTCGAAATCCATCTGCCATATTAACCCATACCAGTGAAGGTTTTTGCAAATAAGCAGAAGCATAAACACATGCACATATGTCAGAAACTTGTGCTAATGTTTTAACTTTGAACAGTGCCTTTGTGCTTCTGAATTTATACCTTTTGGGCTTTTCAAAATAATGCTAATAGACCAACTCGTAATACCACTGAGTAACCGGACTTTGCAAAGTAAACGTCTCAAACACTTAATACTCTTGTAATATCATCTGAAAGGCTAAATGCTAAAGTAATTTGTCATTTTAAGAAACATGTCAAACAACTTTACGATGTGAGTGAATAACACCTCTTGGGCAGTGTAATACTCTTGTAATGCCGTCTTTTGCAAGAAATCGCCTCATCAATGTAAAAACATATCAAATAACTGCACAATGTGAATAAATTGGACATTTCTTGCCTTAAACTCAGTAACATTTCAAAGTAATTGCACTTAGAGTAACTGTATACAGCACACTGAAATGTCCCCAAAATGGAGGTATCTTGCTAGACAGTTCTCTACAGTGCAAGAAGCGCTCTGTAATAGTGTCATTTTGCAAATAGACACACCCAGCACAAGAAACTTTTCAAAATGGCTATACTTTGACTGTATTTTAAGAAATAGTTGCACTTTGCATGGAGTAAACTTTTCATGTACATGGACTGTAATAAGCACTTTTACATACTTTGAGATACTTCAAATAACTTTAGTTATGCCCTTGATACAATACGAAGTCTTAGTTATGCCACAAAACATGCGCTCACATTGCCTTATTTCTACTTAATGTGCCCTTTTCCCTTATTATATTAGTTTTGCTCGTTTTAAGCCCTTTTCAGGCCCAGTGTACATTTCTTCTACTCTGTTTACTCTTAAGCGTTCCCACTTTTGCTTGAAACACACTCGTTTTGCTTTATACATGATCGTTTTTATCTTTAAACATGCCCATTTAGCTTTACTGTTAATCATTCCATCAAATATGTTTATTTTAAATCTTTCCTTTTAGTTTAAACTGTTCGTGCCTTTTGCTTGCTTAATAGTGTGGTATGTGCCCTTGTAATACCCCTTTTTTTCTATCAAGTAAACAGTTTGTGTTACTTCTTATTACCTTTGATTGTTTTCTGGCTCTGTTCGTGCTTTTTTCCTCCAGTTTTACCTTCACTGCCATCTGTGCACCTCATGACTCTGAATTTTATTCTCTTCCATCCCGGTTCTGACACCATGTTGCTCTCCCATTCTGGATACAATAGAAGAGTCTACATGATTTCTGTTCAAGAAGCTTTATTTTATACAAACACATAATTACTTAAGGTTACTGACTTTAACCTGTATACAAACTAACAACTGCGCTCATGCATGCTATTACTGTAACTGCTCATACAAAATGGCCCCACGGAGTCCATGTGTCTGAGATTATATATGTGTATGTAAAGCTTTGACATGCTTCTTAAAGATACAGCGCACATCACGTGCACTCCGAGTTACAATTACTACTATTTGCTACTTAATTTTGGCTACATTTTCTTCCTTCTAAATCTTTACAGTTTTTTTCTCGAGCATTAGGGCTGGGTGTTTCATTTTTTCTCCCTTTACTTTGTTTTTTTTTTCCTGTGCCCTTGGCACTTTCTTTAAAACTTTCTTTGATACTTTTTTCTATAGTTATATAAAAAGTTTTCCTTCTAACTTTTGCTGTTATTGTAGTGTAGCTACTTAGTGTAATTTTGTAGAATGGACGCTTGTCCTTGTAGTTTTCTTTTTTTCTTGACAGCTTATCTAAAATATGTCCGAAAAATCTACCAGATTCAAATGATACACTTCTTGTGGGTATAAGTCCCAGATTTGCATGCCCACAAGAAGTGCATCTACTGCCTAGAGCCAGACCAGCTTAAGGCCCAATGTGATATCTGTGCATATTTTAACCCTCGCACCCTCTCTGATTGGCACAATAAGCTAATTCTTAAAGGGTTCCTTTCTGCTTCCTCTCTATCCTCAGCTGGGGCTCAGAGCTCTCTAGCGCTCATAGTTCTAAGGAGTTGAAGAAGCAAGACCCCGGGGGTGTTGCTGTAGTCTAAAGAGAAAATTCAGAGAACTTCGGATCTGACTTCCTCAGATCTGAAGAGTATTGCCTCCAGCTTGGATCCACAGACTTCTTCGGATCTGACAGAGGTTATCACCGTGACTGGTGTTTCTCTACCATCCACTCCAGTGTCTGATTTCAGACCCTCAGATCTGACAGTTAGGAGCAGATCTTCAAGCTTTGTATTAAAGCCCACATCTCCTGCTTTGCCCTCTAAATTATTTCAGACCCCGACCAAGCATTCCGGGCCTGCTTCCTCCATATCCTCTAGGAGCTTAGTAAGAGGCCGGTATGACCAGGATGATGCAGAGATTCCTCAAGGCTCAGATCCAGATGAGGGTATTATCAACTCCGTCCCCTCCCGGATCCATGAGTGCACTGGCCCAGACCATTCAGACTCCTCCTCCAATCTGACCCATGGTTTCAGAGTCCCAGGAGCCAGGATACCTGAGAGAATCTGCTTCTGATCCGAAGATTCCCCCTTCCTCAACTCCAATTTCCTCAACTCCAATTTCCCTGATCAGCCTTCCTCTGATTGCGTCAGATCAGAGCAGATCTCTGGTGCAGGGGGTTGGGTCGGCTCCGACACTGTGAGAACCTTCCCTTCCTCTTTGTGCCTCAGTCCTGGACAGCTCGGGTCTGATTCCTTCTAGAGTCTGTGGATCCAGGCTGGGCCCCATCCTTTCCTGCTTAGCTGCCTTGGCTCTGAGTGAGACGAGAGGAGTTTCTCCGGGTTCATCAGCTCACCAGGTTGTAGAAAGTGTCTTCTCTTTATATAGAGATCCTTCCTCTCACATCTCAGATCGTCCCCTTCTTTCATTGTGTTCCAGCACTGAGCTCATTATTCTTGCTCCAGGCAGCTATCATGGGAAGCCCCCATGCTCTTCCTCCTGAGGAATTCCCCCTTTCTTCCGACATCTCTCCTGAACACCCCAGAGAAGGATGTTCCATGGAAGAAGATGTGCAAAAGGAGGCATATAGACTCCCCAATGGAGTCCCTCACCAAGTACATTGACTTTGATGAGGGAGAAGGATCCCCTTGGTTACCACCTGATGACATCTCCTTCAGAGACATCCTGGAAATCTGTAGACAGAAAAGTGGCTTGTCTGCCCAACCATCTTCCGAAGAGTTGGTGTTTTTGGAGGCTTTCAGGGCAGGCCCATCTACTTCTTGGGTGATCCCTCTGGCGGATGAACTTATTGACCTAGTTTCCAACTAGACATGAAAGGAACTGGACACTGAGCTCATTCCAAACTGTCCAGATAAGTTTCTAGTTCCACCAGCAGACAGAACACTTTGGAGCTAGGGTGTCCCAGTTGATGCCATTGTTGTGGCGGCAGCCGCAAAAAAAGGATTTAGCTGAGCAGAGATCCTCTATCCATGCACTGAACAAGGGAGTTCAGAGCGATGGACAGATTTAGAAATTGCATCTACACCTTAGTCACATTCGCACTGAGGTCATTAAATTATTTGCCACACTTTACCTGCTTGCAAAGAGCTTTCAAACTGTCTTACTTAGACCATGTCAGTGGAGGACCTCAAAAAGATCCCTACCCAACTGGCTGCTCCATCGTCCATTACTTAGTCCTCACTGAGGTTGATCTCCCATACAGTGGAGGGTACCTTGCGAGCAGCCAGTTCAGGCATATCCATAAGGAGACATGCCTCCTTGATGAGGCTGTGTGACTTTGCGGGACCCTTTATGGCGTTCTTTAATGCCCCCTGCGATGCTTTCTCTTTGGGCTTTCAGTGAAAGACACACTCACCCACAGTGAACAGGAAGGAAAGACCCTGTGCCATAGGAATCAAGTTTTCTACCCTCCAATGGACCTTTTCTAGAAATCAGTGAGGGGGAAAAGAAGACATGATTCTGGAAATCTCAAGAGCCTTTTCAAAACCGTTGTGAGGACTCTTCATGTGGAGGCATAGGAGGTTACAGTGGCAGATGTCATCCTAGCGACAGTGGTGGGGCCTGCAAAACCAGGGCTTCAGAGACTCTTCAGGCCCTAACAGTGCTACCCAACTGTCCATTTCTGGAGGCAGTCGCAAGTCATCTTTCCCTGTATCTAGATGCCTAGACAAATCTTACAAACAACACTTGGTTGCTAAGCATAATATCTAAAGATTGTTGCATTCCCTTTTCACTTCTACCTCTGGACCCCAGGTGGAAACTCCCTGACGTTCCATACAATCAGGAGGAGTATACAGCTCAAGAAGTCCAAAAGCTGCTACAAAAAGTGTCATCCAGGAGGTCCCAACCAAACTAATATGATTTGGAACTTAACTCCCTCCTTTTTTTTTTTTTTTTTGTGCCAAAGAAAACCGGGGACTTAAGACCAGTTCTGGATCCAAGTAATTTGAGTCAATATGTAAAGAAGTCAAAGTTCTGAATGGTTACTGTTGAGTCCATCCTGCCTCTTCTGCACAAGGACAATTGGATGTGCTCTATAGATCTCCAGAATGCATACTATCACATCAGAATAGACAGGTACTCCAGGAGACGTGTGCTTTCGGCTGGGAGCCAGTTACTACCCATTCAGAGCACTGCCCTTTGGTCTTACCACAGCCCTGGGTGTTCACCAAATGTATGACATGAGGCCCAAAGGATTCCAGGTGTTTCCCTATGACTCCTCACTGCCCCAACAAGGCATCAACTTTTACAAGCCAGGGATTACTTGCTTCAGATCTGTAACTCCCTAGGCATCACGATACATTTGGACAAATTGAACCCGACATCTGCCCAAAATCTAGAGTCCATAGGAACTCGGCTAGATACTACAAATCAAGTGGCTTCATTACCTCTTCATTGCATTAAATCTCTGAGAAGTCATGTATGGGGCTTACTGTTTTGTCTGTCCATTCCAGCAAAACTGGTGTTACAATCTTTTGGATCAGTGTCGGCTACCATTATGCTAGTCCCTCTAGCTCAGTTCTTTATGCAAATGCTCCAGTGGACCTTGGCAGTATTTTGGTCTCTTCTTTACCAGCGTCCATCTGCTCTCATCAAACTCATTCCAATTTGCAGATGTCGTATCCGATGGTGGATACAGTCAGGCAACCTGTTTTTGGACAGGCTACACCCCCCTGCCCAGTAGCCACGGTGACCACGGACGATTCCCAGTTGGGGTGGGGCATTACAAGGGAAAATTGGTCCAAGCCATGTGGTACCCCTTGATGACCAAGCTGCTTATCAATGTCCTCGAGATGAAAGCAGTCCTAACATTGCAAGCCTTCCAGGATGTTCTCCCTCTGGGGACTATTGCAGTCCATACAGACAACATGTTATTAGTCTGGTACATCAGCAAACAAGGTGGAACCCATTCCTACCCATTGTGCAGAGAGGCCATGAGAGTCTGGGAATGGACAATCTCTTCAGACCACTTTCTAACTGCAGTGCACATACTGGGGAAAACCACTGCTCTAGCAGACACCCTTGGCAGGTCCTTTCTGAGTCCTCACAAGTAGTCCCTCAATCAATCAGTAGCAAACATGATTTTCAGCCGTTGGGGCCAGCCTTGCTGTGACCTTTTTGCCTCTCTCCTTAACAAGTGCAGCAAGTTCTTTGCTCTGATCCCTGCTCTGGGGGAGTCGCCGAGGTATGTTGTGATAAATGATTGGCCGCCGGGTCTCCAAATACACTTGCCCCCATTGTCCTTTGATCTTGAAGTCCCTACAAAAAGCAAGCAGGCTGAAGGGCTCACTCATACTCATTGCCCCTTTCGGGCCTCTTCAGGTGTGGTTTCCCTTCCTCTGGTCTCACCAAGTATCCTCAATGGATACTAAAGCCCAATCAGCACCTCCTATCTCACCCGTTAGAACTCTAGCATCCCAGTCTCCACACCGTCAAAAAGCAACATGTTTTCTCCAATTCCAGTGATAGTGAGATGGTCCAGGCTGTCTTCTTTCCCCAGTCCATGACGTTATCTTGGCTTCCCAGAAGGCTTCCACTAAGCACATCTACAAAAAGAAATGGAAGAGAATTCTCCCTATGGGCTTCTAAGGAGAGCAGTGACCCCTTCTCAGTGCCTACTTCAGCCATCTCGCTTTTCCTCAGTACTCTTTTCAAAGAAGGAGGTAGGTTTTCTACTGTTAAACTTCAGCTAGCTGCGATATCCAGTTTTCATGCTGGAAACTAAGCTCCATCTCTGTTGACTTTCAGGTTATATAAGGCATTTATGAAAGGATTCTTTCTCCGTATACCTCCAATAAAAGGTCCTTCTCCTCCTTGGGACCTCCATGGTGATCCTCCAGCTGTTGACTCAGAAACTCTTTGAACCACCTAACAATTGTGACATGAAGTTTCTTTCTTGGAAAACAATTTTTTTTTTGGCAGCAGTTACTTCAGCAGAAAGAATATCTGAACTCCAGGCCTAATCAGCTAAGCCTCCTTGCATCATTTTTCATAAAGATAGGGTATCTCTGTGAACTAACCCTTCTTTTATGCCTAAAGTAGCCATAGAGGCTAACAATCGAGCAATACAATACCTGTTTATCTTCCCGAACTTTGCTTGTAAAGGTGAATATATGCTACATCTTTGTGATGTTCATAGACAACTATGCTTTTATCTTCACAGAACAAAACAGTACAGGAAATCTGATCAGCTGTTTGTATTCTTTTCCCCTAACCGCATAGGTCAAGCAGTTTCCAAAATTACTTTGGCCAAATGGATTACTGATTGTATTTCACTGATTTATTCAGAAAGGTTTGAAATTGCCTCGACCTTCTAGAGCTCACTCCACCAGATCTATGGCTACCCCCATCTGTTTTTTTATTTATTTTACATTTATTTACCAGGAAAGTCTGACTGGACAAAATGTCCTTTTTCAGTGAAGGCCTGGGGAGAAAAGCTTCACATTTATAAATAACCGTTAAGATACATATGCAACATACAGGTACAAATACCGATTCAATCTCGGATACAAGTGCAAAATGAAAATGCATGTTGTACATTTCTGTGATGCAATCATATAGTCTAGATAGGATACAAAGAATAGCAGTACTGTGATTGTAGTTAGAAAACAAGCAAGTGAAGTATACAGTGGATATAAAAACTGTACATACCCCTGTTAAAATGCCAAGTTTTTGTGATATAAAAAAATGAGAACACAGTAAATAGTTTCAATAATTTTCCCACTTTTAATGTGACATAAACTGTATGATTCAATTGAAAAACAAACAAATCTGTTAGGGGGAAAAAATATAAAAAAAATAAACATAGAATAAGCTGGTTGCATAAGTGTGCACATCCTTAATCTAATATTTTGTTGAAGCACCTTTTGATTTAATTACACCATTCAGTCTTCTTGGGTAGGAGTCTATCAGCATGGCACATCTTGACTTGGCAATATTTGCCCACTGTTCCTTGCAAAAGCTCTCCAAATCTGTCAGATTGCGAGGGCAGCTCTTGCGCACAACCCTTTTCAGGCCACCCCACAGATTTTCTATTGGATTTAGGTCTGGGCTCTGGCTAGGCCATTCTAAAACTGTAATTTTCTTCTGGTGAAGCCATTCCTTTGTTGATTTGGATGTTTAGGTCATTGTCATGTTGAAAAGTGAAATTCCTCTTCATCTTTCTAGCAGACGCCTGAAGGTTTTGGGCCAAAATGACTGGTATTTGGAACAGTTCATAATTTCCTCCACTGTGACTAAAGCCCCAGTTCCAGCTGAAGAAAAGCGATCTCAAAGCATGATACTGCCACCACCATGCTTCACCATGGGGATGCTTCACCATGGGGATGGTGTTCTTTTGGTGATGCAAAGTGTTATTTTTGCTCCAAATGTACCATTTGGAATTGCGGCCAAAAAGTTCAACCTTGATCTCATCAGACAATAACACATTTTTCCACATGCTTTTGGGAGACTTGATGTATTGTTTTGCAAATTTTAGCCGTAGTTGGATGTTTTTCTGTGTAAGAAAAGGCTTCTGTCTTGCAGCCGTACCCCATAGTCCAGACATATGAAGAATATGGGAGATTGTTGTCAGATGTAGTACACAACCAGTACTTGCCAGAAATTCCTGCAGCTCCATCAGTGTTGCTGTAGGTCTCTTGGCAGCCTCCCTTCCCAGTTTTTGTATTGTCTTTTCATCAGTTTTGGAGAGACGTCCAGTTCTTTGCAACATCACTGTTGTCCCATATTTTCTCCACTTTATGATGACCGTGTGACAGTGTTTCTTGGTGTATCCAGTGTTGTGGATATTTTTTATGCCCTTCTCCTAACTGATATCTCTCAGAAATGAGATCCCTTTGATGCTTTGTAAGCTCTCTGCGAACCATGGTTTTTGTTGTAGCAGGCAACTGAGTAAATGTTAGGGAAATCCTACTAGGACAGCTGAACTTCCATTTGGGGTTAATCAGAGTCTCTTTAATTGATGGCAGGTGTATACACAAGAAGACTGAATGCTGTAATTAAATCAAAAGGTGCTTTAAAGTATTTTAAAGGTATGCACACTTATGCAACCAGCTTACTGTATGTTTTTTATTTTTTTATATTTTTCCCCAAATAGATTTGTTTGTTTTTCAATTGAATTGTACAGGTTATAGGTCACATTAAAGGTGGGAAGTTTTGAAATGATTTATTGTGGTCTCTGGTCTCGTTTTTTATATCACAAAAACCTGGCATTTTAACAGGGGTGTGTACACTTTTTTATATCCACTGTGCATGTGCTTAGTAGGGGTGTACTATTCAAGTACAAAAATAACAAGCTGTGTTCCCTTACCTGCCTTAAGTAAGACAACGATTTCCTAACCAGGGTTTGTGCAGGAGCAGGTCCATGATTCTGATAAGTGTGATTTGAGAAGTTTTTTAAAGTTGAAAGTGTTACTAGTAGTTTTGATATTTAATGGTAGGTAATTCCAAGTTTTTGCTATGCAGTTGGAGTAAAGGGAAGCTCCAGCTGCATCGTTAGATTTGACTATATTTAGGAAAGATTTGTTACTGGAACACAATACTCCCTGTTGTTGGAGTAGTGTATTAGTAGATTTTGAAGTACTGGTATTTTTTTCTGTCTGATTTAGTATTCAGTGGGCGAAAGTGAGTTGATTATAACCCAGTAGATTTGGTAGTTGGAGCCAGGATAGTTGTAATCCCAAATTTTATTTATTTATTTTATTTAACATTTGTTTACCGGGAAAGTCTGACATGGAACAAAGCTAGTTTTCATCAGATGCCCGGGGAGAAACTCTCTAGAAGCATGTCTTTGTAACGTGGGAGGAAAACGGAACACCCAGGGGAAACCCACACAGGTGCAGGGAGGACATGCAGACTCCGCACAGAAGGTACCGCGGATGAGAACCTCTTGCCGTGAGGTGGTAACCCAACCACTGCACTGTACCAAACAATGATGTGATCTGAAATTTGTTACTGTGCAAACTTGTTTTTTTTTATTATAGCAAGTTCCGAGTTTTGCTAGGTCAGATTTCTTAATGTTTGTAAGACGTATAGTAGCGTAGAGATAAGATTGGTTCTTGCTGTAATGGCTTTTGAAGATTTATTCGATAGTGTTGATTTGTGTACAGGGTTCCTAGTTTTTTGTGAACTTTTTTATGGTCTGTGATATGTGTATGTTGAATTTTATATTACGGTCAATGACCAGTCCAAATAATTTTGTTTGGGAAACTGGAGAAATAACTGTACGGTTTAATGATGAGATATTGAATAGTGGCTGGGTGCATCTCTAGTTTGATAGAAGAGCATGGGTTTTGTTTTGGTAGGGTTAAGTATACGTTGTGCATTGTTAGCCAATATTCCACAGCATTAAATGACTGCTGGGTGATTGTTTTTGGAGTTTTTGTAGTGTTGGTGTGGCACAAATCAGGGTAGAATCATCCACATATTGAACTACGGAGGCAAGTGGGGTGGCAGTATGAAGATTTTTAGTAAGGACAAAAGGGAGAGGACCCAGAATAGATCCCTGTGGAACACCCAAGGTTACAGGCAGTAGTAAAGCGAGATTTTGTTGCCATTTTACAGCTTGCTAGCATCCAGTTAGATATTGCTGCAACCAAGTAAGTGCAGAATGGCTAAGTTTAAGTTCTGAGAGTACAGTTAAGAGTATAGAATAGGAGACAGTATCAAAAGCTTGGACAGATCAAGAAATAGGGAGGAAACTAAATTGCCATCATTGCTATGGTGGTGAATAATGTTAGTAAAGTTAACAAGGGCGGTGGTAGTGTTATGATTAGGACAGAAACCATGCTGAGTGTTAGAAGACTGTTTGGTATGAGATAGTTCAAGATTTGTAAATGGTTGCGCCTCGGAAGTACTTTTTTTTTTTTTGTTAATAAATACATTTTTATTGATTTTACAAACTTGAAGGCTTACACTTCAAATAGAAACAAATGTACAAAAAAAAAAAAAAAAAAAAAAAAACTGTTTACAAGAATCCACAGCAATAACAAGTTAATACAGGTCATCATTGTTTTTCTAGTAAATCGCATCATTTTTGCCAATATTTTTTTTGATGAGTAATATTTGGTGTCCTTATGTTCAAAGCTGAAAGTTCTTTCTTGCAGACGCTTTTAGCTAAAATAATAAAAATGGAGGTAGTATAACTATTGGCCAGTAATTTCATAATTCTGTCAAGTTCCCACTTTTATGTAGTGGGATGGTATGTGATACTTCCCAAATTTTAGGGACTTGTTGTTCTGAGATGGATCAGTTTAATAATATGGATACTGGGTAGGATATCGCCTCTGCAGCAATTTTTAGATATTCGGCAGGTAGCTAGTCTGCTGCAAGTGTAGTAGGTTTAAGCCTATTGAGATATTTAACTATGGTATTTTTGGGACATGTTGGAAAGAGAAGATCTGAAGTAGGAACTTCATTTGTCAGCAACCTTTGGGATACGGATCCGATTTCAGATCCGAGCCAGCAACTTTTACCACAGCATAGATCCGAGCTCCTAGCTCCTCCCTTTACCCATAATCCCCTGCCAACCCTGACTGACCTCAGAGCTAGTTTGCCACGCTTCAAGCCTACAAGCTGGATTTCGAGCTCCTGGTAGTTCAGTGAATTTTGTGAGAAAAACTTGCCTTTTTTTATTACTTTCTCTTGTGTGAGTGTGTACGACTGTTCAGGTTCCCTCTTTTATATCTTTTGTGTAGACTTTTTTCCTCCCTACCCACGCTGGTTCATAGTGTGTGTTTGTGGTGTGTGTTTTCTGTACACCATGTCGGAGGTCCCTAAAGCCATCTTTTCAAAATGCACCGAGTGTGGCCATAAGCTTTCACCGGCGGATGGCCACACCCTGTGCGTTAGGTGCCTTGGGGTTGAACACCTCTCTTCGGGATGCACGATTTGCGCAGCGTTCAACCCCAGGGCACTTAAGGACCGAAGGTCGAAGCTGATCCTGGCGGGCCTTTTGCCCCCGGACTCTGCTCCGACCTCCGGTTCTTCGGTGGCCGCTACCCAGCCCTCGGTGGTTGCCACCCCTGTATCCCTCCCTCCGGTCAGGACTCAACCTCCCGTTTCGGCTCCGGAGGAGAGGGAGGCCAGAAAAACCAAAAGGAAGGAGAAGCACCATAAGCGGCGGGCCGAGGACTCTACCTCGGCCCCTCCCGCCAAGCGGGCTTCTCCATCCAAGGTTTCTGGATCACCTCCTCCTCGGCTCCGGTCTCCTTGTTTTTCACCAGGACCCGGGGAGGAGGGGACCCGGTCCCCATCGAGGTCATCGAGGCGACACTCTAGGTCTGCCTCGGTGGCCTCGTCGAGGTCCACCTTCAGTATGTCAGATGCAGACATGGACCGGATGATGATGAGGTTCATCCAGGCCCAGCTGCAGATGGGAGTGCTCTTGCCACCCCCCCCCTCCGGGGGGGAGCTCAACCCCATTTTTTGCTCCAATTGCTCCTTCTCTGTCCCGCTTCCCGGTTTCGGAGCATTCGTAGCCGAGCCGCGTCGGATCTGGGGGTGGCTCGGAACCAACAGTACTGGTTACTTCGGCTCCGACTGGTCCCTTGAGTTTGTCGGATCCGACCTCTCGGGGCCGTGGGCTGAGCTTCGGATCCGAGGGACTTTGTGTAACTTCGGCTCCGTCCCGGTCGGAGCACACGGGTCCTTCGGATCCGAGGGTCTCGGCCCCGGATCTGATCCCCACTTCGGATCCGAGTGGGAGCCGACTCTCTGAGCCTATCAAGAGTGGCTCCCCCTCGGCTTTCGCGGTGGTGGAGAGGGCACTGTTGATTGCATACGGACCTCCGGTCCTGGCTTCGACTCCCCCTGCACTCCCTCTTAGCTGGTCCGGGCTCCCATCACCCGGCCTTTGGGACAGCCTGCTTCAGCGTCTCTGGGTGTTCCTTTGGAATGTGATATTGCTGGTGAGTCTTCCTTGGACGGCCCCCCTGAGGAGGTCCCTCACAATGCCAAGTGTAAGAGGAGGCATATGGACTCACCCAAGTCCCTTACGGAAGATACGGACTTAGATGAAGGGGAAGGCTCCCCAAGGTCATCCCCCGAGGATGTCTCCTTTGGAGACATCATGGAAATGCTCAGGATTAGGGGAGGGTGGTCTGCCCCCAAGGCTTCCTCCGATGAGTCTGTATTTCTAGAGGCGTTCGAAGCAGGGCCATCTACCTCTTGGGTGTCCCCCTCCCCCAGACCCCCTGGTGGACCTTATTTCCACCAGGGCTTGGAAGGAGCCGGACACTGTAGAGCCAGTCCCCAAGCACCAGGATAGAATCCTGAGTCCCCCTGCTGAAAGAACCCACTGGAGCAGAGGTCCCCCCGTGGATGCCATGTTGGTGGCAACGGCCACCAAGAGAGAGTTGGCTCAGGAGAGCTCTGCGGTCCACCCGCCGAGTAAGGACTCTCGAGCGATGGACCGCCTTGGGAAGTGAGTCTTTAGTTCAGCAACCTTCTCCATGAGAGCGCTGAACTATATGGCGCACATCATCCGGATGCAGCGAGATCTAATAAAAGAATACGCTGCATCCCCCCCCGAGTCCATGTCGGAAGGAGACAAGCAACTGTACTCCTCCCGAATGTCTACTCTACGTTCAGTTTCCAATACCTCTATGCGGCTCTTGTCTCATGCCACTGAAGGAGCCGCTAGAGCTGGCAGAGCCGGCCTGGTAATTAGGCACCAGGCCTGGCTCCGACATTGTGACTTCTCGGAACCCTTTAAGGCATCATTCGCGAATGCCCCCTTTGGTTCTGCACTGTTTGGCAAAACCGTTTGCGACACTTTAGTCAAGAGCAAGAAAGACGGGAAGACGTTGTCTGCCGTCGGAGTCCGCTTCTCTGCTTCCCAGAGGTCCTTTTCCAAGAACCAAAAGGGTCAGAAGAAGATGTGGTTCCGAAAATCGCATCATCCCAGTCTGCTCCAGACAATCAGTTCTCTTGTGGCAGAGGAGGACAGGGAGGATGCCGCCCAAGAGGCAGAGGGGGTCCCAGAAATTTTGGGTCCAGAGAACCTTTCTCTGAGAGGTCCATGCAGAACCCCTGAGGGGTTGCCCGGCTGCTCCACTCTGGAGGCAGTCGGGGGGGCGTCTTTCGAAGCACCTAGCAGTGTGGGAGTCCATAACAACAGATCGCTGGGTGCTTCGTATCATATCCAGAGGTTACCAAATTCCCTTTATTGTAACCCCCAAAAGCCTCCCCGACGTACCACCCAATCAAAGGGAGGCGGCTGCTACAGAAATTCAGCAGCTTTTGCAAAAAAGAGCCATCCAACCCGTCCCCCCAGATCAGTTTGGATCGGGGTTTTACTCCAGGTTCTTTCTGGTGCCAAAAAAGACGGGGGACTTGAGATCCATTCTCGATCTCTCTCTCCTGAACCTGGCAGTACCCAAAGAAAAGTTCCGAATGGTCACTCTACAATCTGTTCTCCCCCTATTACGGGAGAACAACTGTATGTGCTCGATAGACCTCAAGGATGCGTACTACCACATTCTGGTGGACAGACGCTCCTGGAGGTTCCTCTGCTTCCGGCTGGGAGCCAGTCACTTTCAGTTCAGGGCCCTTCCGTTCGGTCTCACCTCAGCCCCCAGGGTGTTCACCAAAGTCTTGGCGGTTATAGCGGCCCACCTGAGGCTTCCGGGAATTCAGGTCTTTCCGTACCTCGACGACTGGCTCCTCATCGCCCCAACAAGGCATCTGCTCTGTTCAGGCAGGGATTATTTCCTCAACCTTGCTCCCCATCTAGGGTTGACTATCAACATGGCCAAATCCTCTCTGGTCCCTACACAGGTAATAGATTTCATAGGGGCGAGATTAGATTCCAGAATAATGCTTGCCTTCCTGACTCCCGATCGGCTTCAGAACCTGAGGTTTCATGTCCAGGCCATTCTCAGACTTCCTACTCCACCGGCGGAATTGATCCTGAGGGCTCTAGGGTCCATGGTGGCAGCTATTCCTCTGCTGCCCCTAGTCCGTCTAAATATGAGGGTCCTGCAGTGGACCCTCCAGGTACAATGGTCCCTGTCTCGCAACCCCCTGTCCCATCCTATTCCCCTAAGCAGGGCTTGCAGTGGGTCACTCATGTGGTGGCTCCAGTCCCCGAGTCTCCACACGGGACGACCATTCTCGATGCCTTCCCCCGTCACCACAGTGACCACAGACGCCTCTCGCCTGGGGTGGGGCACTATTCAGGCAGAACGGTCCAAGGCATGTGGAACGACATGGAGACCTCTTTGCATATCAATGTCCTAGAGATGAGGGCGGTGCTTTTGACGTTGCAGGCACTTCACAGCCTTCTTCTGATTGGGACGATTGCAGTACAAACGGACAACTTGTCGGTTGTCTGGTACATCAACAAACAGGGGGGAACCAGGTCTTTATCCTCTTTGTCGCGAAGCCATGAGAGTGTGGGAATGGGCAATATCCACCAACCGCTTTCTCATTGCAACGCACATTCCGGGACGGTCCAACATCCTAGCAGACAGGCTCAGTCGCTCAATTCTGACTCCGTACGAATGGTCTCTCAATCCTCTAGTAGCAAAACAAATATTTGCCCAATGGGGCAACCCTGTTGCAATCATTTTGCCTCTCCTTCAAATACCAAATGCAGCAGTTACTTTGCTCTAATCCCCCCTCAGGGGGAGTCCCCGAGAGACTCTCTAGTACATGTTCCTTTACGCTTACCCTTCATTGCCCATGATGCTGAAACTCTTACAGAAAGCCAGTCGGCTGGGGAGCAAAATGATCCTCATTGCCCCATTCTGGCCTCGTCAAACATGGTTCCCGTACCTGGGGTCTCACCTGATTCATCCACCATGGATTCTGGATCCACTCCCGGATCTCATTACTTACCCTCTGGGTCTTCCAGCCCCCAACCTGGTCAACCTCAAGCTGACTGCTTGGTTGCTCCAGTTCCACTCCTGATAAGGACTCCCGGAATCTCCTCACCAGTCAAAGCCATCCTAGTAGCAGCACATAAACCTTCCACCAGACGAGTCTATCGAAGTAAGTGGAAACGTTTCTCCATCTGGGCGGAGCACCATCACTTGGATCCTTTCACGGCGCCTCTTATGTCGGTTTTGGATTTTCTAACTACCCTTTTTCATCAAGGGGCTAGCTGCTCTACAGTCAAGGTACAACTAGCAGCGATTTTGCATTATCATGTAGGGCATGAATCAGGCCCTCTAATTACTTCCAAGCTTTGTAAAGCTTTCCTCAAGGGTACCTTCCTTCTCAGACCTCCGGTCAGGGAGGTAGTACCCCCATGAGATTTGTCTTTGGTTCTCCAAGCCTTGACTAGCCCCCCTTTCGAGCTGGTGGCTACGGTTGATCTTAAATACCTCTTTTGAAAGACAGCCTTCTTGGTGGCCATTACTTCAGCTAAAAGGGTCTCTGAACTTCAGGCTCTATGTGTTAAACCACCGTATTTAGCCTTCCATCAAGATAGAGTTTACCTCAGGATCAATCCGTCCTTTCTGCCTAAGGTATCTTCGGAAGCTAATATTAATCAATCTATTAATCTTCCCGTGTTCTTTCCCAATTACCAGAACAAAGGAGAGTACAAACTGCATTCCTTGGATGTGCACAGACAATTACGCTTTTATATTCATCGAACTGCTGATCATAGGCAATCTGACCAGTTTGTCTCCTTTGCCAAAACAAGTTTAGGCAAGTCAATTTCTAAAGTTACACTATCACGGTGGATAGCTAGTTGTATCCTCTTAGCGTATCAGAGTTCGGGAAGGCCTGCACCTCAGGGAGTCCGAGCTCATTCTACTAGGGCCGTCGCTACTTCGGCGGCTTTTAAATCTAGGGTTCCCTTAGATGATATTTGTTCTGCAGCCACTTGGGCCTCATCTCATACCTTTATCAGCCATTACAAATTGGATATTGTCTCCAGAGGTAGGGCATCCTTTGGCTCTGCAGTGCTCTGGAATATTCTTCCATAAAGGCCACCCAGGATTCAGGTAGCTGGGGACTCTGTCCCAAAGGTTGCTGACAAATGAAGTTTCTACTTCAGATTAAGAAGTTATGTACTCACCATAACGTTCCATCTGAGTAGGTGTCCTCATTTGTCTGCAACCACCACCCCCCTCCTTCCCCCTGACCTATAGGATCTGTCTTGGATAAGCCCCTTCCGGGGCACAATAACAATGGTTATATCGGGCAAACTTGATCTGAGGTCAGTCAGGGTTGGCAGGGGATTATGGGTAAAGGGAGGAGCTAGGAGCTCGGATCTATGCTGTGGTAAAAGTTGCCGGCTCGGATCCGAGATCGGATCCGTATCCCAAAGGTTGCAGACAAATGAAGATACCTACTCAGATGGAACGTTATGGTGAGTACATAACTTCTTATTATTGGGATCTAGTCTGGGTAGGGAAAGAACAGTTATTGTTTGTGAGGGCTAGTATGGATTCTGTGAAGTAAGTATGTGTTAAATTGTGAGGCTGTGTTGTCTTCAGTATCGGTGAGTGTTTGGGAGGGAGTGCTAGTTTGTCCTGGCTGTAGGATTTTTTTTTTTTTTTTTTTTTTTTTAATGGCAGCCCAGAATTTTTGTGGGTTTCTTTGATTGGACACTGTTAATTTATTTTGTCCTGTCAAATAGGTTTTTTTAGCTTTATTTTGTAGTTATAGATATGTATGTTGTAGTTTCGTCATTGACCCATTTCTCCCAGTCTTTATCTAGGTTTTAACACAGATCTTGCTTCTTTGGTTAGCCAGGGGGCATAATTGGATTTTGTCCTTATTGTTCTTGTGGGGGGGGGGGGGCAAGATGTTTCAGATATTGAGGAGGGTTGATTTAAAGTATCTAAAGAGAGATCTTTGAGTGGTGGCCAATTGCATTTTTTTAAACTAGTTATGAAGTCTTGGGGGGGGGGCAAATGTTTACTCATCTCTGGTTTGGTGGTAAGATTATGTGAATTTGTTCGGTGTCTGAGAGATTAAGTTGGAATATGGTCACTGAGGCTGTCTGGGAGACAGCAAGATTGTAGGGATAAATGTGGCCTGTTTGTAAGGATCCAGTCCAGGACTGAATGTTTGATGTTTTGTCTACTCTAGTAGAAGTTTGGATTGTTTGAGAAGCCATGTAGGTTAATGTGGTCAGTGAGATTTTGAGAGCTACAGGAGAGACGGTCCATATTAAAGTCACCCATTATAATTGTTTCCTGAGGAAGGGATGTTGCTATCCAAGTTAGGATATGTTCTAGAGCAGTCAGATTGTTAGGTGGGATGTGGGCTCCCGCTATGTTCAGATGTTTCTTTGGATTAATTGTTAGTGTAGTAAACAGTATTTTGGTGTTAAAAGTTTGGGATGGTTAGGT
This sequence comes from Protopterus annectens, assembly GCF_019279795.1. NCBI lineage: Eukaryota > Metazoa > Chordata > Ceratodontiformes > Protopteridae > Protopterus > Protopterus annectens. Next base: position 339,367,717 of record NC_056744.1, on the reverse strand, counting down.
CTAGAGTTTCTAAATTGAGATTGTTTTGTATGTTGTATCCTGGGGGAAGTATTTTGGGATGGTTAGGTCTAGAGTTTCTAAATTGAGATTGTTTTGTATGTTGTATCCTGGGGGAAGTATTTTGGGATGGTTAGGTCTAGAGTTTCTAAATTGAGATTGTTTTGTATGTTGTATCCTGGGGGAAGTATTTTGGGATGGTTAGGTCTAGAGTTTCTAAATTGAGATTGTTTTGTATGTTGTATCCTGGGGGAAGTATTTTGGGATGGTTAGGTCTAGAGTTTCTAAATTGAGATTGTTTTGTATGTTGTATCCTGGGGGAAGTATTTTGGGATGGTTAGGTCTAGAGTTTCTAAATTGAGATTGTTTTGTATGTTGTATCCTGGGGGAAGTATTTTGGGATGGTTAGGTCTAGAGTTTCTAAATTGAGATTGTTTTGTATGTTGTATCCTGGGGGAAGTATTTTGGGATGGTTAGGTCTAGAGTTTCTAAATTGAGATTGTTTTGTATGTTGTATCCTGGGGGAAGTATTTTGGGATGGTTAGGTCTAGAGTTTCTAAATTGAGATTGTTTTGTATGTTGTATCCTGGGGGAAGTATTTTGGGATGGTTAGGTCTAGAGTTTCTAAATTGAGATTGTTTTGTATGTTGTATCCTGGGGGAAGTATTTTGGGATGGTTAGGTCTAGAGTTTCTAAATTGAGATTGTTTTGTATGTTGTATCCTGGGGGAAGTATTTTGGGATGGTTAGGTCTAGAGTTTCTAAATTGAGATTGTTTTGTATGTTGTATCCTGGGGGAAGTATTTTGGGATGGTTAGGTCTAGAGTTTCTAAATTGGGATTGTTTTGTATGTTGTATCCTGGGGGAAGTATTTCTTGGAATTGTTTAGTTTTAGCCAGGTTTCTGTTATAAGGGTTATATCTGGAGTATGTAGAGCAAGGGTGGCATGCAGTTCATGATGGTCCTGACATTTATATTATATTCATATTTTTACTCCAGAATTTCAATTGATGATTTCAATTGATGATATTTGTGCTGCAGCCACCTGGTCAAAGACTCGTACCTTTGTTGCACATTACAAATTGGACATTGTCTCCAGAAGCAGGGCTTCCCTTTGGTTCAACAGTGCTCTGGCATATCCTTCCTTGAGGGGCTCCCAATAATCACGTAGCTGATGACTGTGACCTGTTAGTGAGGAAGAACAAAAAGGACAACATAAGATTTGGAAGTTATGTACTTACCATAACTTGGCATCTTGTTGTCCATTTGCATTCTTCCTCACCTTCCCTCCCAGCCACCCCCCCCTGACCTTGTCACTCCTAGAAGGATCTTTGGAAGATTTTGGAACACACATGTTCCAGGTTTGAGCCTCAGTCCTTCGTCTGTCTATTTTGTCTCTATTTTTCACTGGGGATTAAGGCAGCAAACTCGATCTGAGGAATAGGGGATAGTGTAAAGCATTATGGTTAGAGGGAGGAGCTCGAGATTCGGATCCAAGCCTAAGAAATGTGGCTGAATTGGATCTGAGGGTCGGATCCATAACCCATCAGTGAGGAAGAATGAAAATGGACAACGTAGATGACAAGTTATGGTAAGTACATAACTTCTAATTGATGTGACTTGATGCATTCCCATTGCTAGATGTTGAGAGGTGAAGACAGGATAGGATCAGAGAGGCATGCAAAAAAAAAAAATTTATAACTTCTCAGATATTTTCACAGGCACACTGGTAACTGACATTAGGTATTTTGGATTTTTCATGACATCATTCTGTGTTACAGCATTCCACTTTTTTTCTTTTTTATATAGATTATAGAACGCATTCAGCACGAGAAAAGTGTTTCGTTTACTGTACATAAAAGTAATATTTAGCTGGGGTACATTGGTTGGCAAGGTCTGCTGTGTATGTAGTATGTATATGCATATCTTTTTGTGGCTGACGTACAGATAAAATTATTTTGGATCGTCCCACTGATTTCTTCCTTATTTATTACAGGTGCTTCAGCATGTTCGTTTACCTCTCCTTAGTCCAAAGTTCTTGGTGGGCACTGTTGGATCTGATCCCCTTATAAAGAGTGATGAGGAATGCAGGTCAGTATTCTTCTGTACATTGCTATCCTAGCCTTGGTCATACTTTGGGAACTGTCAAGCTAGCTAAATGCAGCATAGCTCAAGAGCTCTGTTTCCAGCCTGGCTTTCATTTATAGCAAACTGATTTCTGTTCAGGCTCAGACTTCCAGCTGCTCCTGAGCCAGCAAGTTTCTGGGAAGCTTTTTTTGGATCTCTGAAGGAATTGTTGCTATGGCAGAAAAGAGATTGTATCAAAAGGTAATGTAGAGGTGCTGATTTGAACTAGACCTGGAAATTCATTCAGTGTCTGGAGAAAGTCATGTTGAATTCTGCTTACAGAGCCTTCACTCCTGTTAAACTAGAAGAGTTTTGCTAATTCTAGACTTGTTAATGTACATGTTTGTGTTCGTGTAACAACTAGTACCAGAATCTTTCCCATTATTGCAGGCCATTTAATAGAAATTTCTTGTGTGTGTGTGTGGTGTGGTGTGTAGGAGGGGTGCTATTAAATAACTGAAAGGAATAAGCAAGGACATGTATTTTTATGTCCCAGGATAGCAATGTGATCCATTTTAGTGACACTTTCATTCATCTTCTCTTCATGACACGTTATTAATATATTTATTTCTTAACTAGACAGAGGAACTGATTATCATCATCTTCTCTTCATGACACGTTATTAATATATTTATTTCTTAACTAGATAGAGGAACTGATTATCATCATCTTCTCTTCGTGACACGTTATTAATATATTTATTTCTTAACTAGATAGAGGAACTGATTATCATCATCTTCTCTTCATGACACGTTATTAATATATTTATTTCTTAACTAGACAGAGGAACTGATTATCATCATCTTCTCTTCATGACATGTTATTAATATATTTATTTCTTAACTAGATAGAGGAACTGATTATCATCATCTTCTCTTCATGACACGTTATTAATATATTTATTTCTTAACTAGATAGAGGAACTGATTATCATCATCTTCTCTTCATGACACGTTATTAATATATTTATTTCTTAACTAGATAGAGGAACTGATTATCATCATCTTCTTCGTGACACGTTATTAATATATTTATTTCTTAACTAGATAGAGGAACTGATTATCATCATCTTCTCTTCATGACATGTTATTAATATATTTATTTCTTAACTAGATAGAGGAACTGATTATCATCATCTTCTCTTCATGACACGTTATTAATATATTTATTTCTTAACTAGATAGAGGAACTGATTATCATCATCTTCTCTTCATGACACGTTATTAATATATTTATTTCTTAACTAGATAGAGGAACTGATTATCATCATCTTCTCTTCGTGACACGTTATTAATATATTTATTTCTTAACTAGATAGAGGAACTGATTATCATCATCTTCTCTTCATGACATGTTATTAATATATTTATTTCTTAACTAGATAGAGGAACTGATTATCATCATCTTCTCTTCGTGACACGTTATTAATATATTTATTTCTTAACTAGATAGAGGAACTGATTATCATCATCTTCTCTTCATGACATGTTATTAATATATTTATTTCTTAACTAGATAGAGGAACTGATTATCATCATCTTCTCTTCGTGACACGTTATTAATATATTTATTTCTTAACTAGATAGAAGAACTGATTATCATCATCTTCTCTTCATGACACATTAATATATTTTTTAACTAGCTAGAGGAACTGATTATCATCATCTTCTCTTCATGACATGTTATTAATATATTTATTTCTTAACTAGATAGAGGAACTGATTATTATCATCTTCTCTTCATGACACGTGATTAATATATTTATTTCTTAACTAGACAGAGGAACTGATTATCATCATCTTCTCTTCATGACATGTTATTAATATATTTATTTCTTAACTAGCTAGAGGAACTGATTATCATCATCTTCTCTTCGTGACACGTTATTAACATATTTATTTCTTAACTAGATAGAGGAACTGATTGTCATCATGTTCTCTTCATGACATGTTATTAATATATTTATTTATTAACTAGATAGAGGAACTGATTATCACAAACATTTTCTAAAGTGACATTCGACCCAATATTATCGCTTCTGAAGTTAATCGGCTGGTGCTAACATTTTTATACCTAAACTTTTCATTGTCTGAATCCTGTTAGTATTTTAACCTTGACTGATTTGTGAGATTGGTTACATGAATGTTAACCTAACTGAGAAATCTGTCAGTTGTGTAGCATTTGCATACTTTCTGTTTCTCTCCCTTTCTGTCTCACAGTGCTGTATATGTTATTCGTTATATTCATGCATGCATTTTGAGCTTTTCTGCTTGAGTTCTTTCTACAAAAATGGGCCGTGCCAGGTAGGGTAAACACAATTAATAGAATATATGTAAAATAAATGTACATCAGAGTAGGTTATAGTGCATACTGGGATAGTCTGCACTGCCTGGAGCACTTTGATGGGGCATAGTGAGGTAGCTTGACTAAGGAGGAAAGTCACAGAAGAGTGTTGTGGAAGTTCATGTCAAAATAAATAGATTAGTGCTACACTAATGCAGAGTCTGTGTACATTACGTTGTTAGTACTGGTGCCTTCATTTTACATTGCAGTCATGGTTTGTCTCGTTATACTGTGTTATGTATTTATTTATTTTCGTGTGTGTGTATATATGTGTACACACACACACACACACACATATATATATATATATATATATATATATATATGTGTGAGTGTGTGTGTAGATATATATAAATATAAATAAATAGGGGATAAGAAATGTTTTAATATTTTAATTTTGTGTGCCCAAAGCCTGTTGCTTGACGAATGCATTGTAGTGTGCCAGCATTTGCAATGTTGATGTTTTCTGGTCGACATTGTGACCGTCGACGTTTGAGATGTTAGGTCACTATCGGTAATCCTAATACAGATATACTCACAAAGACACACACACACACACACACACACACACACACACACACACCAACCCACACGTGTATAGGTGTATGTACGTGCTTGTGTGTGTGTGTGTGTGTATATATATATATATATATATATATATATATATATATATATATATATAGTTACTTTGGAATCTCAAAATACTGAAATGTCGAATTTCAGTATCTCAAGACCAGAAGTGTCGAAACTACAGTATCCCAAAGCTGCGGTTGTGATGGCTCGTTAGGCAAGTGTTATTTTTTGAAGGGTTTGGGGTAGGGTTTATGTGTGTACGAGTGTGTTTGGAGTTTGTAGTGGTGTGTTTTCTGTGTTTTGGTGGTTAGTGCAACCTCAGAGTTAGCATATATAAGTAGAGGGGGTGTCGAGGGGCGCAGGGGGGCTTGCTCCCCTGCTTCTAGCTATGGTAGGTGTTTGGTTTTTTTTTGTGTTTGTGTGTTTTGTTTTAGTTGTTTGTAGTGTCGGGAGGTAGGATTATGTTTGTGTGGTGTAGTATTTTGTGGTTTTGACGTTCGCAGTTGTGATGCTTCGGATTTGTAAGGTTTTGGCTTTATAGTCTCGAGATACTGAAATTCAAAATTTCAGTATTTCAAGATTATAAAGTGAAATCCACATACATATATATATATATATATATATATCTATATATCTATATATCTATATATATATATGTATATATATATATATATATATATATATATATATATATATATATATACGCACACACACACACACCCACACCCCTTCTTCTGGAAATAATTTTAGCTTTGTTGTTACTCTGTGTATTATATATTGCCCCAGATTTTGAGTAGATGATGATTTAGGCTTTTCATTTCATTTACCTGGTTAGTCATGGATAATCTAAAATCAGCTAAGCAGCCAAGCCATTAAACAAAAAAGGTTGTAAAGAATATAAAGGAAGGTGTCAACAATCATGTCTGTTTGTGAAGCTAAAGCTTTTATTTTTAAAGTGTTAATTTCTTTTTAACGTGATTCTTGTAGATTCAAGACTGAGTCACTAGCGGAAAAAGATACTTCATTGCCACCCCCAACCCTGAGTTCTTGCAACAAAGTGAAAGTAAAGACTTTTTAGTGTGTTAGTAGCCAAAAACAAATTAAATCACCATCTTTCCATATGGATGTGTCAAGCCAACATGTATGGTTTCTGTTTTACAGAGAGTTCTGATTCATTGTGATTGCGCTGTTCTGAAATTGACCTTTGTAGGTTATGTTTTATTTATATTTTATATATTTGTCTTCTTAACCGTGGTGGTGGTGCTGCGGTAGTGTTGTTGCCTCACAGTAAGACGCTGTCCGGTTCGGTTCTCAGCTAAGAGCGTCTTCTGCGTGGAGACATGCGTGAATGGGCGTACCTTAGTTGAAGGTTGTGCGTCAGGGCTGGCAACTCGGCACGTAAAAATCAACTGCCAATCATTAGTGGACCAGAGTTCCTCTGTGGCGACCCCTTACCAGGAAAAGCAGAAAGACACAACATATTTGTCTTCTTCAGGGACACACTGCTTCATTTATTTATTTTTTTTTTGTGGTAATGACAGTATGGTGATGGTTTAATTTTGAAGATAACCGGGGGAGGGGGTAAATGAAAACTAGCAAGTAGAGCATCTGAACAAGCTGGGAAGTGAGGAGAGAGCAACTGTCAAACATGGCACAACATTTAGTGAGGGATCGCTAAAGTACAGCTTTTCTAATGCAGGAGATTCTCAGAATACTTTGGAGTTATTGTCATGCAATCGATCAGTTCTTGGGGCCTGGAAGGATTTGTATGTATGACTGGCTTAAAAGCTCACTTACCTTCCCCCATATAAAGTGCTGCAATGTCATTCTTGTAATCTGAATCTACAGCAAACACAAACAGTGTGGTAAGAATTATTCGTGCATTTGTGTTATGACTTTGTTTTTATCATGTTTGGTTAAGTATTTAAAAAGTGAAAAAAAAAACAAAGGAAAGTCACGTAAGCAGTTTAAAAACAGAATAAGTAAATACTTGTATAACTAATTTATCTCTGATACTTGATGGTATTATGGTTTCAGTTTTAAGGATTAATAACGTACAAGATGGAACTCTGTACGTTTCTGTATTGTGCAGCACAAATACTAAGCATATTGCTTTCCACGTATGACATCCCTTCCCGATTACTTCCTGTCAGAAGTAAAAGACTTAACACTGTGAGTCCCAAGACTCAAAAAGTTTGAGTCTAACAAAAAAGAGTGACTTGAGAAACTTTGTTACATTTTTAATACATTTCTGCTGGCGGAGGGTGTCTTTGTCCCCCTGTACCCCTATCCCCTGCTACCTATGTATATTAACTCCAAGATCAATGCACTTTGGAAGTACGGGTGTACTGCATCACAATTTTGGAATTAGTATTTATTCCACCAGTCATCCTTAAATTTTTACTATTCCAAGGATTGGATCAGTGATTTTTAAACTCTGTATGGACCTGTTCCAGCTTAGAATTGCGCAGTAGAAAAAAAAGGCAGCCCTCTAGATATTTTTCAGCTTCAATTATGGTAAGTTCTTTTTTGAGTCAGTGTGCTGCAAAGTCATGCACAAACTTAATAACTAGCTTCATGGTGTAAAAGGGATACAGTCCTGACTGCTGCTAAGGCAACTGTAGTTCAAGTAATGAACCCAGAGATAGCTGTGAGTGCATGAGGTGTGTTTGCCCATGCCAGGAAGGGTTGTCGTGAGTCCTGTCTGAGCATCACATGTTGGAGGGCACATTTGGATAAGTAGTAGCAGTTTGTCCTCAGGACAGCAGTCCAGTTCTACTAAATAGCACATAGTGCTGTAAGTAGGCCAGGTGAGTGAAAGCATATACCTTTGACCAGTGTAGTAGGCTATACCTTGGCAGCGTGTGTGCTGTCTGGCTGTTAGAGGAAGCGAGTCAGAGCATAAAATCCATCTCAAACTTCTAGGATAACGGCTCTCCTGGATGTCTGGTGTTTGCCTGTACTATGCCCACATGGCTAGAAAGGCAAGGAGAAAAAGGAAAATTGGTTTCTTGGGGTGGGGAGATGCAAGGAAAAAGTGTAAAAGTCAGATTAATGTCTCTTTATTGTTTGGGGGAACAGAAGCAAAGTGTCCCAGGTGAGTGGGGATTATATGGTAAAGATCTTCATATAAAAAAGGAATGTGCTTCCCCTCTGCCAATCAAAATTATGCACTAGAGCTTCCATCAAGAATGTTTTCTTTTTTCCCTAGAATGTTCCTGATAGACTGCTACCAATGATTCGACATTGCACTGCACAGGCAAACAGATTCTCAGGAAAAATAATTCCTATGACAGTAGTATCAAAACAAATGTAAAGAAATAAAATGGAGTAAATATCAACACATATCAGTTTACTCATGAAGCAAAAAGTACAATTAAATGTTAATTTTAAAATGCACTCCAGTTAATTAAGTCTGCAGTACATCTCTGCATATTCATCAGATAGACATCTTATTGCTTCATGCAGGTACCAGTAGATTTAAACAATTCCTGTCACTTGTCTCCTCAATGCCCATTTTACACTGCCTTTCTTCCAGCAGTAAATACTACTTCCTTTTCTAAACCCGAAAACCGATCATCCAGTTATGCTGTCACTAGGCATCACACAGTTGTTAGATCCACAGTAATTGCAAACAAGAACTGGAAAGAAAAAAGACGTTTTTAAGTTGCATCCCCTACTTGCCTAGTAAACTGAATGGTGATGACTGTTCATGTGGACGATACAGGGGTTTGCAGCGATTTCGTCACCAGTGGATGGATGATTGGAGTTAATGCCTTGGAGATGTGTGAAGTAATGGTGAGAGTTATCCCAAACGGCACAAGCATTTGATCCATTAGGGATCATACTTTGCAAGTCAGGAGCAAATCTTGCCATAGCTCTCATCCCTTACAGGCATTATCTGCTGTAGTATATCTTTTGGGAATATGGTCTGTGGCAAGTTAATTTCTGAGAGCATGTCATACAGAGATAAGATATGCATCTGTTCTGTTTTGATAGCTGTCTTATTGCTCATAGGTCCATCAAGCAGGGCCAGCCTGTCAACAAGCCATCAGATTGACATATGAGACGTCAGTTTACAAGAGTATGTCAACAGGCTAGTAAAAGTTACAAAGTAAGAGTTAATGCAGGAGACTGGTTCCCCTGCACCACCCCCATATGAGGGAGTTGCCCCCCCCCCCCCCGCATGGTATGTACATGAACAATCTCCCAAGTTGTACTACTATTGCTGAGAAAGGGGAACAGTTCTGTCAGGAGGGCTGTTGCACTTAATACATGATAGCACTCAGCAAAATTGGGCAGTGTGCTCAGTTATTGTCTCATGAAGTGTGGCAATAAAACTTGACTACGAGGCTTTCAGTGAGTTGCCCATGATAAAAATGGGTGTATGTTAAATCAGCGAACCCTTAAAAAAGCGAATGCTGATTTATTGACCCTCTTTAAGCGAAAGCTGAAAATCCTGAACACTCGGAACAGCGATTCTTTCCCCCCCGGGATAAAAATCGCTGTGCCACAAAAAAAAAAAAAAAATTAAAAAGAGTAAATAAAGTGAGGGGGCTTTGCCCCCCTACTTTAAATATACCAACTCCGAGATCGTACCACAGGAGGAAATGGCAAAGTCCTGAAAATGGCCCAGCAATTTTTTTCCACGGGGAAAAAATCGCTCTTCTGAGTGTTCGGGATTTTCAGCTTTCACTAAAAGAGGGTCGATAAATCATTGTTCGCTTTTTTTAAGCGTTCACAGATTTAATATAGACCCATGAAAATGACTGCATTCAAAAAGGCTTTCAGACAGGCAGTTAAATTAAAATTTGTAATTTTTAAATAAAAAAGTTTGATGCATGTGAGCAAGTTGTATTGGACACTAATCAGAAAAATATTTAAAACTTTGTTTATCTAGACACTAAACTGGATGCAAATTGCAACATCAGGTACATCGTTAAAAAAGAAAAAAAAATATTGCAGGAAGTAGACTATTTTGTATGTTACTTTCATGGAGCAGCAGTCTTTGAAGATGTTTGTACAGCATCTGAAGTCTGTCCTCTTCAGAAGAGCTTGCATAGTAGTCCAACTGCAATTTGGGTGTGCACACTGGTGAAGACAGCCCGCTCATTATTGACTGCGCACGTCTTAACAAAAGGCAAATAAACAATATAGCTGAAGTAGTTTACTTCATTTGATCTTCAACCTGTGGGAATACGGGTCCGTGTCGGATCCGAGCCGGCAAAGATTACTAGCATCAGCTCAGAGCTCCAGACTGTCCCCTTAACCATAATCCACCTCTCTTGCCATCCATCCCCAGATCTCGTTTGCCGCGATTTGTGAAAGCATTGTGTCTCTGAAGCTCCAGTAAGCAGGGTATTTTTCAGGTTTTGTAAGTTAAGAAATTTTGTTTTATCAGCCTTTTTAGCTTAGCGTAGGTACCCTTTCTCCCCTCCCATCGTTTTGGTGTCATGTGTAGGCTGTTAGTAGTTAGTTTAGTTTGCCTCTGTATGCCCCTCCCCCCTTCTAGTCAGTTTAGTGTGTGGCGAGTGGGTGTGTGTGTGGAAGTTTTAAGTGGAAAGTTTCTTTCTTTTCTTCCCTTAGTATGGCGGAAAAGCTTATTTTTAAGCACTGCACTGAGTGGCCATAAGCTGTCCCCAGCGGATGGCCACACTCTGGGTGTACTTGTGTTTAGGTGTGGCCCACCTTAATGTTGACTGTGCCATTTGTGAGGGGTTCAACCCCCGGGCGTTGAAAGGCCAAGCTGGCCCTTAAGGGGTTTCTTCCTTCCACCGATCCTCCCTCCTCGTCCTCTGCTTCAGCCACGGCAGCTGCCGTGGCTGCCTCTCCCACTTCTCTGCCTTTGGCCTCCCCTCCCTCCCAGGCTGGGACTTAAGCTCCCTCATCTAAGCCTGTGGTAGCGGAGCAGAGGAAGGGTAGAGAGCAGGAGAGAGAGTCGAGGCTGAAGGAGAAGAGGAAGAGGTCTCCGGACCTCGCGTCACCCAGTAAAGCTGGTCGGATCCGTGACTGCCCCCGGCTCCGATCTCTGAGGTTCTCCCTGGAGCCGGAGGAGGCACTTTCAGCTTCCTGGGCCTCAGTTCCCCAACCAGCCAGGTCAGAGTCTGTAGCCTCGTCTCGGTCCACCCGGTCTCTCTCGGACATGGATCTGGATAAGATGATGAGGCGCTTTATCCGTATGCAGGTCCAGATGGGGGTCTTGCTCGCTTCCTTTTTTTCAGCCTTATTACTCCTTCCCTGATCCGACCTTCGGTTTCTGAGTTCTTGGATCCGAGGTTGGCCTTGGTCGGGGCGTTGGTGCCGATGGTTCGTGCGTCCTTGACTCTGGCAGCAGCCTGGAGCATCTCGAATCTGACCAGTTCGGATCTGAGCCACTGTATGAGCCGGAGCCTGGGGATCTGGTCTGAGGGAGTGTTACCTTTACCATCTGCTCCAATGTTGGGTCAGGTTTCTGCTCTCTGAGCCCCAGCCACTTCGGGTCCGGCTCCGATTCTCGCCTCTTTATTGGCTTCACAGGAAGTTCCCTCTCTTTTGGCGTTCGATGTGGTAGAATGGGTCCTCTCCATCAGATCGAGGCCCCTGATCACCCCCTCTGGCTCCACCCAGACCCCTTCTGCTCTGTCTATGGTCCCATTCATCTTACCAGAGGGGCAGCCAGTGCCTGAAGGGCCTCAGATGGTTCCCCCAGAGGCACAGATGGCTTGTGAGAACTCCCTGGAGAGCCCCACGGGAGATTGTGCTTCACAAGCATACATGTAAAAGGAGACACTTGGACTCCCCTGAGTCCCTAACCGAGGACACATACTTAGATGAGGGGGAGAGCTCCCCAAGGTCAAATCCCGACGATGTCTCCTTTCGAGACATCATGGAGATCCTGTGCCAGTGGGGAGGTTGGTCTGCCCCCAAGTCCTCCTCTGATGAGATGAGTCTGTGTTTCTGGAGGCCTTCGGCACGGGCCCATCTACGTCTTGGGTGTGCCCCCCCACCTCGTGGATCCTTTAGTGGATTTGATCACCTCACGGGCTTGGAAGGAACCTGATACCGAGGAGCTGATCCCCAAGTGCCCCAATAAGATTTTGAGACCCCTGTAGACGGGCCTTCTGGAACAAGTGTTCCCCTGTGGACGTCGTGGTGGTAGCAGCAGCCACTAGAAGGGAACTATCAGGAAAGTTCCTCAGTCCACCCTCCTGACAGAGAGTCTCGGGTGATGGACCCGCTAGGGAAGTGGGTGTATGCTTCAGCTACCTTTTCAATAAGGGAGCTGAACTACTTGGCCCATGTTACGAGAATCCAACGCGACCTGCTGAAGGAGCTGGAGTAGTCTCCACCCAAGTCCATGTCGCAGGAGGACAAGGCTTTGTTTTCCGCTAAAATAGTCACTTTGAGAGCAATTTCGAATATATCCATGCGACTCCTCTCCCATGCTACGAAAGGAGCGGCTAGGGTGGCTGGGTCCGGCGGGTCCATGAGGCATAACGCCTGGGTCAGGTAGTGCCAGTTTACCAAACCCTTTAAGGCGTCCTTTGCCAATGCCCCTTATGACGTCTCGACTCTGTCCGGTAAGGCCGTCAAGGAGATGCTAGTCCAGCGTGAGAAGGATGGGAAGACACCATCTGCCATCGGGATCCACTGCTCTAACCCTCAAAGGTCCTTTTCCCAGAACCAGAAGGTGCAAAAGATGTGGCTCCGGAAGTCTCAGTATTCGTGGGACACTCAAGGCTCTTCTTCCCCCTTGGATCCTAGAGCCCTTTCAGGATCTGATTTTACACCCATCGGGGGTGCCTTATCCGAATCTGGACAGCCTGAAGCCTCTCTGCTTGGTTGCTCCAGTTCTGTGATCGTAGGACTCCCGGACTTTCCTCCTCAGTTAAGTCTATTTTGGTAGCTGCTCATAAGTCTTCAACCAGAAAGGTTTATCGCAGCAAGTGGAAACGATTTTCCTTTTGGGCCTCTCAGAGGAGTTTGGATCCTTTCACGGTTCCTATTTCCGCTATCCTTGATTTTCCTAGCTGATATTTTCCAGCAAGGAGCTGGTTCTTCTGTTGTCAAAGTTCAATTGGCTGCCATTTCTCATTTTCATGTGGGTGAGAATTCTGCATCTTTGGCATCGTCTAGACTGTGTAAAGCCTTTGTTAAAAGCACTTTTTTACTACGTCCCCCAGTCAAAGATCCTGTCCCCCCCATGGGACCTCACTATGGTTCTTCAAGCTCTGGTCACTCTGCCTTTCGAGCCCGCCGCTACTATTGATCTAAAATTTCTGTCGTGGAAAACAGCTTTTTAGTCGTTGTTACCTCTGCTAGGAGGGTCTCGGAATTGCAGGCCTTGTCCATAAAATTCCCATACATGATTTTTCATAAAGATAAAGTTTCCCTTCTCACCAATCCATCCTTTCTCCCTAAGGTGGCATCACCAGTCAATATCAATCAGACGATAAATTTGCCTGTGTTCTTTCCCACTTTTTCTAACAAAATGGAATAGAAACTACACACGTTGGATGTTCACAGGCAGTTACGATTTTATTACACAGGACAAAAATTTTTCGTAAATCTGATCATTTGTTTGTTTTGTTCTATAGACCCTTTTTGGGCAAGCCTATCTCCAAGGTCACGATAGCTAGATGGATTTCTTCATGCGTCCTGCAGGTCTACAAGGACAAAAGCATGTCTCCTTCAGGCCGATTAAAGCTCATTCCACCAGGTCCATGGCTATGTCTGCAGCTTTCTGGTCTTGGGTATCTTTAGATGACATCTGCTCGGCAGCTACTTGGTCCTCATCTCATACGTTTATCTCCCATTATAAATTGGATTTGATGTCTAGAAGGAGAGCATCCTTTGGCTCCGCGGTGCTCAGGAGTATCCTTCCAGGTTGAAGATCAAATGAAGTAAACTACTTCAGATAAAGAAGTTATGTACTCACCATAATGTTCCATCCGAGTGATTCATAGGTTAGTACTAGGCTAATTGCCCTTATGAGCCATTTTAAGCCTAGCCAATTACCCCTTGTCACAATCAAACCCTGCACCTTAACCATTATGCCAACCTCCTACCCTTGTATGGAATGTCATGGTGAGTACATAACTTCTTTTTGTACAACAGTTGGTGAAAGACTTGCTTTACCAGTCCGAGTTGTAAGGATTGCCATATCCAAATTTTTTTTAAAAAATGTGAATGTTTTTCCTTTCCCTTGACTTGAAAATCTTGGTTATACTTCAATCTTGAAGTTGTACTTCAACCGTCCCTCCCTCTTTCCCACAGACCTTTGGCGTACGTTCAGCCTGCGGGCTGTAAGTATAGGTCATAAGTATGTTATCACGTCGGGTTATAAGTGTAAGTTCAGTAAACTCGATCTGGGGATGGAAGGCAAGGAAGGTGGGTTATGGGTAAGGGGGAGGAGTCTGGAGCTCAGAGCTGATGCTAGTAATCTTTGCCGGCTCAGATCCGACACGGATCCGTATTCCCACAGGTTGAAGACAAATGAAGTACAACTACTCAGATGGAACGTTATTGTGAGTACATAACTTCTTTTTGTATAACAGTTGGTGAAAGACTTGCTCTACCAGTCCGAGTTGTAAGGATTGCCGTCTCCACATTTTTTTTTTAACAAATGTGAATGTTTTTCTTTTCCCATGACTTGAAAATCTTGGTCTGAGTATGTTGGTCCCACGTGGATTGCTACTAACTAGAAATACTTCAGTATGTTGTCTCTAGCATTTTTATGTTCAGACACAACTGTAGATTAATTTTTTAAAGTTGCTTGACAATATTTGAAAAGGTAAATGGGTATATCCAATTTTGGCTCAAAATTAAGCATAAAATTAATATCTACTGTAATTAAGGAGCTAGGACTAACTGTGGGTTTGGGGATGTATCTGCCATAAGTTTTTATATTTTTTATTTTTTTAATAAAGGACTTTCCTTTTCTGTACTTTGGATCAGTTTTGAAACTTTTAGGCAGAACCCTGTCACAAGATTGACTAATATGTCGTGCATCAGAGGGCACATGACCTTTCTAAGCATATACCCTTTGATATTTGACGCATCTTGCAAGCTGTCACAAACACTGGCCTCCTCTGTCTGTCAGCCACCCTGCAGCTGTTATGTCAGTTTTTTCTGATGTTTTCTTACACGCACAATTTCTATGTGCAGACAGCTTCTAGGTGCTCATCCTAGCACATTTCTGTATTTTATATGTATATGCCAAACAGATCCTCACCTGTGGCAGTGGGAGCCCTTGGTGCAGTGTTCCTGAGCCATACTGTAGCCTGTGGGAATCCCCCAGTTGGAATAATGTCATGGGAAGTAGGAGCCTACATGCTTCCAGTCTGAGCCACATTGTAGGTAGTAGAGTGGAAGGTTCACCTACTTAAGGACTCCCAGTGCATGCAGAATTATATATGTACTCCTAGTCTGAGACATACTGTACATCCGAGAGTCCTCTGGGATACTCTGTGTCAGCCATGTAGTAAGTGCTGTGTTTATATATGTACTCCTAGTTTGAGACATATCATTCCTCTGAGAGTCCTCTGGAGTACTGTGTGTGAGCCGTGCTGTAAGTGCTGTGTGTATATATGTACTCCTAGTTTGAGACATACCGTACCTCTGAGAGTCCTCTGGAGTACTGTGTGTGAGCCGTACTGTAAGTGCTTTGTGTTTGTAGGTATTCATAGTCTAAATTATGCTGTGGACACTGGGAGAACCCACGGGTGCTCAGTCTGAACTGCACTGTAGGTACCTGGGGGTCTGGGCCTACCCAGTGGGGGCCACAGTGTGGGTAGTTGGAGTGTAGATCTACACAGTTCCTTAACACTGGAAGAGCCCAAAGCCCCCTAGTCTGAGTTGCTGTTTTGGATCTACCAAGTGTTGCTGCATATTATGGAGGACTCTCCACACATGCAGTGAGAGGCCAGCTGTACTGTTGATGAACTTGAGCATTATTAGGGTCATAGGTGTGTACTATGCTAATGGCCTTGGAGCCTTTACAAGCCTAGCACATAGAAGTGCCCTGCTATTGCGCCGCCTGACGTTAGTTACCTGTGCCTCTTTCAAGTACACCCACTGATTTCTATTTCCCATCCACTCATCAAGATTCCTCTTGAAGAGGGCCAGTGAGGTGCTCTGTTGAAATGTATGGGAAGTATATTTCAAAGCATGGCAGTCTCAGAGTTATGAACCTGTCCCTCCAGCATGTTCTGTTTATTGTGGTAATGAGGTTGAGGTCTCTGGAGCGTGTGGTGTGGTGGGATTGGGATTTCTTTAGATTAACATTTCTAACAGAGTTGGGTCAGACATGGCTTTGTAAGTCAAGCAGAGGTAGTCTCTTAGATGTTATGAGACAGAGAATAGCTGGAGTTTGAGTCTGTCCTTGTAGGACATGTGTTTAAGGCCTAGGATCCTCTTCTTGAGGTACTTTTGTGGCCTTTCCAGCTGTTGCATGTGTCTAGTGAGGTACATGCCAAATTGGGCATTATACTTGATGATTGGCCTAATGAGAGAAGAGTAGAGAGAGAGATGATGACCTCTCTTCCTGGATCCAAAACCCTTGGTAATGAGATGTGCCACATAGGAATTTATGACCACAGTGGCAATGTGATGGTCGAAGAAGAGGTTGCTGTCAATCTGTGTCCTCAGATCTCTTATAATGCCTTCAGTATTCAGTGTGCTCCCATCGATGTGGTAATTGGTGGGAACTGAGTTTTTCCCAAAGGGGATGAGTACACATTTTTTGGCATTAAGTTTAAGGCCTTGGATGTCCTTCATGGATGCATCTGCAGTCATAACAAGTGGGTTGTCCTGTCGTCAGGCAGCCCTTCAGTCGGCCGGATTCCAAAGTCCGGGTCCGGCTTCGGCTGATGTCGCGCTCCACCCGACGTCATCTCTGTTGGTCTTCGGGTATAAAGGCATCAGCCGACGCCATTTTCCTCAGTCTTTCTTGCCGTGGCTCAAGCAGAAGCTGTTCGCAAGTGCCGGTCGGTCGGATCCAGAGATTACTTCTACCGAATACTACCGAAGACTTCTAAAGCTAAGTACCCGTTGGGGACTCTTTCTTGCCTCAGCCGATGTCAGAAAAAGTTAACAATTGTTTAAACTGTGGGAAACAAATACCTCATAAAGATTTCCACTCTTACTGTCTGCCTTGTTTAGGCCCAGCCCACGACGTAGCAGCCTGTTCGCCTGTGCTTCTTTCAACCGACAACGCTTAGGCGCCGGTCGGAGTTTGCAGAACAGTTTTCGGTTCTGATTTTGCGACATTATGCCGCCGGATTCTCCGACTACCCAATCTAGCAAAAACGCAAAGATAAAGACCGACACTCGCGGTCCGGGGTTTCGGCCGAAACCATGGTCAAGAAAAACGCGAGTGTTTCGGTTTCGCCGAAACCGAGAAAACTGAACAAAGTACAGCTGAACCTATTCCTACAACTGAGGCCCCTGCTACAACTCTTGAAACGACTTCAGAAATTTTACCCACTACGGTGGTTGACTTATCAGACACCATCCCCTTGGATGTTTCTACCCCAGCACGTGGTGCTGCTAGGCCTCCAGCAGCCATGTCCATTAAGGCCTTCGCCAGGGCTAAAGCAGCCAAGACTACTAAAACAGTGCCTGTTAAACCACCCACATCCAGGCCCTCTTCTAGTTCTCAAATGCTTACTTTGGCAGAAGATTTAATTTCTTTAATTAGAGGATCTCAATCTCACCCAGACAGGGCCTCTCAGCCCCCAGAGAAGAGACCTAGGGCAGAGCCCCCCGAGCCAGTGTCCTCTGATTCTGCTGATGAATCAGACATAACTGACCAGCCAGAGGCTCCCTTCTCCAATTTTGAAGATTCTGATGCTGAAGAATCCATCCCAGCTGCTTCCCCACCAGAAGAATTCTCCTTTGGGGAAACCTTGCATGCCATGCGAGAACAGTTCCAATGGCAGCAACAGGATTTTTCAGACTCCAGAAAAAGACTTAGGACTTTTCTGCACCTCCCACAGCACAGGCCCTTAGCTATACCCCCTGTTCTCTCTGTGGTGGATGATGCTTTCAATGATGTTTGCTCCGCTCCAGATTCTTTACCCCCAGCCCCTGCCAAACCAGACAGATTTTACAGGGTGCCAGATACTCATCACCACCTTTACAAGGCTCCACTTGCAGACCCAGAAACTATATCCCAGGGCCCCAAGGCAGTAGCCGCGACCATAGCTAAAACCCTATTCCTTCTGAAAGGGAAGCAAGGTCATTAGACAGATGGGGTAAAAAGGTCTACACTTCAGCTACTCTCTCAGCTAGAGCTTTAAACTGTCAGTTTCACATGATACAATACCAAGAGTTTATGCTGGATCAGTTAACTAAAAACTAACCACTGATGAATCTCTTGATAAGAAATATGTATTAGAGATGGTAAATAACATACAACAGGTTAGCAACCATTACTTAAAATGTGGCTATGATGCACTGGAGGCTTCATTTAGATCAGCCATGACAGGCACAGTGATAAGAAGGCATGCATGGCTAAAGGAACAAGCTTTACCGGATCATGTTAAAGCTAAGTTGCTAGATGCTCCTATGGACAAGACAAGTTTGTTTGGTACATCTGCCCAGCAGGTTATGAAGAAAATGGAAGAAAAGGCAAAATCTGTTCAAACTGTTAAAGATTTCTTGCAGGTTCAACCCCAAGGTTTAGCAGGAACTGGCCTGCCAAAATTGGTCCTTTCCTGACTCCACAAAATTTCAAAGGGGCAGGAATAGACGCTCCAGAGGCAGAAACCAATCCAGAGGAGGTGCCTACAGAGGAAGACAGTGGCAAGGTAACAACAGAGGCACAGACACAGCCACTGCCACTACATCAACACAACCACAGTGACTTAACCTAAATCCGCCTACCAGGGAACAAATAGCAGCTCCTCTAGGCGGAAAGTTAACCTTATTTTCAAAGAACTGGCACTACATAACAAAGGACAAGTGGATTTTACAAACCATAGATCAAGGTTACCGGTTTCACTTCCACACTTTTCCAGTCAAAAGAGGAATGCCAAATCTACCTCCAAATCAAAAAACAGAGGCTCTACGCCAGATAATGGAGTTAGCAAACATGAGAGCTGTGGAAAGAGTGCCAACAGCAGAGCAAGGAAAGGGGTTCTACTCCAGACTATTCCTAGTTCCAAGAAAGGAAAAAGTTGGAGACCAATTCTCGACCTGTCCACCTTAAATACATACATCATTGTCCCAAAATTCAAAATGCTGACCTTACAGCAACTTCTTCCCATGCTGGGCAAGGAGTCTTGGCTGGTAACTCTAGATCTCAAGGAGGCATACCTGCACGTCCCCATTCGACCAATCTGCAGAAGATACCTCAGATTTCTTGCAGGATCAGAGCACTATCAATTCTCAGCATTGCCTTTTGGCTTATCTACTGCCCAGAGTATTCACAAAATGCCTGGCATCAGTAATCGCCCATTGCAGACTTCAGGGAATTCAAATTTACCCATACCTGGACGACTGCCTGCTACAAGGGGACAACAAAAGCAAGCTGACAACAGATTTACAAAGGGTCATTTACTTGCTACAAGCACTGGGATACACAGTCAATTTACAAAAGTCAAGGCTGATACCATCCCAAACAAGGACATTCTTGGGCTGAATTGGACACAGTAAAACAAATGGCTTTCCTGACTACAGAAAAACAAAAGAACTCCCTCTATACTTCTTGGCACTAACAAAACTGAACAAGTTAACAGCAAGAAAAGTACTGCAGGCCTTGGGCTTCATGGCATCATGCATAATCTTGGTTCCATTTGCCAGACTACATATGAGAAAACTACAGTGGTACCTAAAGAATTTATGGTCCCAACACAGACACAGTCTAGAAACAGAAATCCCACTAATTCCATGCTTAAAACAGGAGTTCCTATGGTGGGCTCAGGCATGCCAGTCAAACCCAGGCCTACCCTTTCGCAGATGTCAAGCAAGCCAGACCATCACAACAGACGCTTCAGACCTAGGATGGGGGGCCCACATGCTGGACAAATGCGTGCAAGGATTGTGGACACAGGATCAACTTCAACTGCACATCAACCTAAAAGAAATGCTGGCAGTAAAACTGGCAATCCAAAAGTTCAAACCATTTCTCAAAGAGGGCCAGTTGATGATAAGGACAGACAACACCACAGTCATGTGGTACATCAACAAACAGGGAGGCACTCATTCATACCCCCTATGCAGAATGACCTTGGAGCTGTGGACCCTGGCACTCGGCTACAACATCCAGTTACAGGCAATATTTGTACCAGGGAAAGACAATACCCTAGCAGACATACCACTTCGGATGCCCACGAATGGAAGCTTCACCCGGACATCTTCAAGACCATCTCAAAGAAATGGGGAATGCCACAGATAGACCTATTCGCATCACCTCTCAATCACCAGCTCAAAAAATTCTGCACAAGGACATTCCACCCATTAGCATGGAAAGTGGATTCGCTCTCTTTCAACTGGAAAGGCCTAACAGCATATGCATTCCCGCCTCTTCCTTTGATACACAAGGTACTACTGAAAATCAAGGAAGAACGTCCAAGGATAATCCTGATAGCTCCAAACTGGCCAAGACAACACTGGTACCCACTACTGAGGAGCATGTCTCGAACAATATGTGGACAATTCCCTGATGCCTTTGATGTTAACGCAGAACAACTACAGCATCATACATCCAAACCTAAAACCTTGCAACTGACTGCATGGAACATCACATAACAGCAGCTATTCCAGAACTTTCCCAAAGAGTTAAAGACATTATTCTTGAAGCACGCAGACCTTCAACAAGAAGGAACTATGCTGGAAAATGGAAAAGGTTTGTCATCTGGAGTACGGAAAGAGGAAAAGATGTGTCAAACATAGATATGCCTAACATTCTGGAGTATCTGGCGAACTTCTTCATTCAGGCCTGTCCTACTCCTCCATCAAGATACATGCATCAGCTATTTCAGCAGAATACAGCTTTGATACACCTGTTTTTCGCACCCTTTGCTCAGGCAATTCCTCAGAGGAATCAAGAATGTAAAACCTCCAAGAAAACCACCATTACCAGCTTGGGATTTAAACTTTGTGCTAGAAAAGTTGACACTAGCACCCTTTGAACCAGCAGCAACAGCAGACCTACAACACCTGTCATGGAAAACTGCTTTCCTACTGGCAATTACTTCAGCAAGGAGGGTTTCAGAACTACAGGCCTTAATGGCAGTGCAACCCTTCCTAATCTTCCACCAAGATAGAGTGTCCATGAGGACTAATCCTACATTTATGCCTAAGGTGGTATCCAGAGTGTCTTTAAACCAGGCAATCCACCTACCTACCTTCTTTCCCAACCCACAAAACAGAGGGAAAGAATACTGCATACCTTGGATGTACATAGACAGCTACGCTACTACTTGGACAGAACAAAAATAGCAGAAAGACTGACCAACTTTTGTAGCCTATGCAACAGGAAGGGAAGGAAAAGCTATTTCCAAACAGACAATCTCCAAATGGATAGGAAATTGCATACGATTCTGTTACTCCTTCCATGGAAAACCAATTCCACAGAACATAAGACCTCATTCTACAAGGGCAACAGCCACTACCACAGCCTTCTTACGAGGAGTGGCAACCAAAGACATTATTGAGGCGGCTACTTGGACCTCCGTGCATACATTTGCCAAGCATTATAATTTGCCTCTATATTCCAGATCCCGAGCAGGGTTTGCCACTGCTGTACTGCAAGGGATCCTAAACACACCATAATCTACTTTTATCCTCCTCCCTAGTTGGCTATGGTATTCTACCCACTTGTTATGACTGCAGATGCATCCATGAAGGACATAGTACAGTTTTGTACCTACCATAAATGTAGATGTCCGAACTGGATAGCATCTGCAGTCAGGATTACCCTCCCTCCATCCCTCTGTGGTACTCCTAGGGTGTTTACCCTTCTAATAGCTAGCTGTTGGGGGGGAGTCTTTTATGGTGTATTTGTTTGTGTATATGTACATACATGCTTATTGTTGTGTTTACCTCTATCTATTTGGAAACATTGGCATCTATCCAAATTTTAGCCTGCAAGAGGGCTACTGGCATCTGGGGCAAGAAACACTGAGGAAAATGGCGTCGGCTGATGCCTTTATACCCGAAGACCAACAGAGATGACGTCGGGTGGAGCGCGACATCAGCCGAAGCCGGACCCGGACTTTGGAATCCGGCCGACTGAAGGGCTGCCTGACGACAGGACAACCCACTTGTTATGACTGCAGATGCTATCCAGTTCGGACATCTACATTTATGGTAGGTACAAAACTGTACTTTTCGACACCAGACATTGGTCTCAATGAGGCCTTTCTGTAGGATGTCTACATCACTTGGGGAGTTAATAATGGCTCCCAACTTACAGTCGTCTGCAAACTTGGTCAGCCACAGTCCCTCAGTGTTGGCCTAGACTTCTGAGAAGTAGATGCCAAACAGGAGAGGACCCAGGACCGATCCCTGTGGGACTCCACTCATGACTGGTCGGCAGTCTGACTTGGAGTCCGCTACTTTCACACTGTGGGTTCTATCTGTGAGCCAGTTTGCAACCCACCTAGTGATATAGGGGTTGATGCCTAGTTTGGTGAGTTTATCATTAATTCCTGAGTGGGGAGTGGTATCAAAGGCCTTGGCCAGATCGAGGTAAGCTGTATGAACTGCCTTGCCCTCATCCACAGCTCTGATGACTGACTCAAAGAAGTCAACCAGGTTGAGCAGGCATGATCTACCTTTCAAAAAACCAAATTGTGTGGGATGTAGAGTTTGGAGATTCCCTATATCCTTGTTAATTAGGTCCATGATGATGCACTCCATAGCCTTATATATAAGATGTAAGGCTGTAATGGGGCGATAATTCCCCAGGGTCTATAGTTGCTCCTCCTTTATGGAGAGGGATGACTGTAGCAGTGTGCCATTCATTAGGACAACGCCTGAGGTGAGGCTGTGATTGAACAGGCCACACAGCTGTAGTGCCAGTTCACTCTAGTTCTTGTAGAACACATCCAGGGATAGTATCGGAGCCCGGGGAAGCTGTGTTCTTGGCCTTTGACAATGCAGCTTTAACCTGTGCTGCAGTAATGCTGGGTGCCTGGCATTCCTCTGATATTGTGATTGGTCCTTTGGGGGGGGGGTAAAGTTGGCACTGAATTTGTCGGCCAGTATGTTGGCAATATCTGTTGGCTCAGTATAGGAGGTACCTTTGTGCAGTAACTCAGAGGAAACCTGGGTATTGCTGTGGGGATTCTTGATATAACTATAAAAAGGTTTTGTGGTTGTTTTTAGCGTCTGCTGCAATTATAACTTCATAGCTGGCTTTAGAGGTTTTGATGAGGGATCTCAACTTTTTGTTGAGGCTAATAAGGGAATTTTTCCAGTCCTTTTTCTGCAGCAGTTTCTTCCTTCTGTTGTAAAGGAGTTTATTACTGGCAGGGGATCACCAGATTGGCTTTCTTTTTTTGGAGGAGAGCCTTTTGGTTCTGTTGGGTTTGGCTAGTTACATGCATTTACTGTGTGTTCATACAGTGCATTGGTGTATGATTTGGCAGTCATGCATCTATTTTCCATTGACATGGATGCCATGAAGTTAGCCAACTCTGTTTTTAGGAGTTCAAAGTCAGATTTGGATAAGTTTTTCATGGTGGTTACCTTTGCGGGGGGTGTGGGTGAGATGTGGATTTCCATGGTGGTTAGTTTGTGGCCAGTTCTAACCAGGGATGAATTTACTATTGGTGTGGAGCAACGGTTGTTCATGTTGGTAATAGCCAGGTCAAGGATGTTGCTTCTTCTAGTGGGGGTAAGAATGAGCTGGTCCAGGGCATTGGAATTGAATTCCAGTGTATTGGTGCATGAGTAGTTTTCACTGTTGATGGAGGGGTAGTTGAAGTCACCTGGTATGAGAGTGTTGTGTTGGATGCTAGTAGTTTCCAGAGTGCTTAGGATTGTGGAGTGAGAGTCTTGGGACATGGTTGGGGACCTCTAGCAGGTTACAACCTGAATCGCACTCTTACCCAATGTTAGTTGTACCTGAACTATCTCAGATGCATTATGCTGGGCTACTAGTCTGGAGGTGTGCATATCCTTTATGAGTATGGTGACACCACTGCCTTTGGAGCTTCGGTCCATGTCCTGGGGCTGAAAGGTGTGGAATGATTTATAACCTGGTAGCACAGGGGTGCTTTCTGCTCCTTTAAAACAGGTCTCCGTTTCAGCACAAATGTCGATGTTCTCCATTTTGAGGAGTGCTTCAAGCAAGTGCTTCTGGAGATTTAGACTTCTATCGTTGAGCAGCATGATTGTCAGATTGCATTTATTTATAGCTGTTATGGTGGTAATTCGGTCTTTGGAACATCAACCTAAAAAAGGCACTGTAGGGGGGGGCAAGAGCCTTAGCCAATATCCGGAAACCCAGGGGTGAAAGATGCAGGCCATCCCTGGCAAAGCTTCGAGGTCTGTCAGTTATGTCATCCCAAGCAGACAGATACTGGATCCCTTTAGAATGACACCAGAAATTTAGCCAATTGTTGAAGTCTATCATTTTCTGCTTGTACTGTGGTATCATTCTGGGCAATGGTAGGATGCTGTTCAGGGCTAGGGTCATACCTGCCTGGGCCACATAATCCGAGAGTTCCTCCATCTCTTTTCATTCATCATTACCTCTGCAAAGCCCTACTGCATGTACAGGAAAATCTCAGCTGGTCCATGTCATAGTCCTTTTGCACACTTTCTGAACCTTAGCGTATGCTCTGGAAGCCCAGATGTTCCCACCCTGAGCTGTGCTCAGACAATGGAAGCAAAGCCCAATGCAGTTTGTCATGTTACATGGAATTCAAACTGCATTGCATCCAGTGAGAGTGTAGCCTTGCCCATTTTTATCTATTTTATATGCACCCAGAGCCCAAGCAAATCCAGTCCACACGACTAAAGTAACCTGAGGATATTTGTATGCATTGCTGAAAGTAGTAGGTGTCATCTGTGTTTGAGGGACTCCTGACTGTAAACTGTGCAGCACACATTGTGAATCTGGATAATCGTAATGCAAGCTGTAATATAGTGTGTTTATTTCACTTTATTAACTAGGTAAGTAGACTGGTATGAAGACCCCTTTCAAGTATTAGTAGGTTGAGGGAGGTTGGCATAATGGTTAAGGTGTTTAACTTACAGACACAAGGTGCAGGGTTTGATTCTCACATGGGGTAATTGGCTAGGCTTAAAATGCCCCACAGGGGCAGTTAGCATAGTACTAATCTATGAACCTGTAAGTATGACTCGGGAATGCTGTGGCATTGCATATTAGCACCAGATACGTACACAGCAGGCAGATGAGACTCACTGTGAGTTGTGCTGTAAAGTGTGTGCAACCATCTGCATTTCATTAGAACTGCGTATTATGCAGTAGATGCTCTTCTGCCTCCATTTGAAACCTAAAGTGCACAGAGAGCAGCTGAAGCTGTGTATGTGTTGTGCACTCAACTGTGTACATTAGGCTGCAGTCTTTTTTGAAGCATGTCCCTGGCGTTGCATGCAGCCATACAATGCTCAAGACTGTAACATTGCTGTTCTTTTACTTTGTTTGAATGGCTCGAAGACTGGTGGATGTAAACCTCTTGCTACCCTTGTTCTTTTTACCTTACATAGCTTACCTAATTGCCTGTACCTTTTTAGAATTCTGCACGTTTCCTCCTAGATGTTGAAATGTACTCCTAAGAGAAAACAGCTAGAGGCTCCATGATCCTTTCAGTAACCTTCATTCTATCCTTTCACCACACTGTTAATTTAGTTCTTTTCTTTAATTTTTGGACCATTTTATCCTGAAGAAGGATACTTTGTCACATTTCCAGCTTAATTCCTGTTCTTTGTTTCCCAGTGTGATTTAACAGAAGTATATGTCTTGGATGACCATAATCTGTGGAAGTTAAACTAGTAAATTAATGGGACCTTCATTTTGCAAAAAGGCATTCAAGTAAGAGATGTGCTTATGCCGTTTTCATGTGATATGTCAATGCTGATTTTCTGACCTCATTCCTCTGACTTTCTAATTGTTTTCCCACTGTGAATATTTAACGGAAGCATGTGCCTTAGGCATACCTTTTAACCTCTCAGCGCAAGAATGCAAGGCAAAGAGCCAAAATCAGGAGCAAGTTTTAAATATTGTTCTTATAATGTTAGAAAGTTGCTAGAATAATATATTTTCATTTAACATCTGTTTTCTGAAGACTGTGAAGCCTGAATCACAAATGTCTGTCATCATTTAGTGACCACAGTCCTCAGTGATTTGCAAGAAAAACACAACTGAGGAATAGACCAAAAATATGAGACAAAAGTGTGGATATTGCAGAATTCTAGATAGGTGAGAGGTATGGTCTTGGACGACAGTAGTCTGTAGAAGGTATAAAAGGAAATTAATGGTACCATTATTTTACACACACAAAGAAAAAAAAAACATTGAAGCAGGAGAACTGCATGTGCTGTTTCATTTGATATCCCAAAGTTTGTAATGCACATTTCTGTTTAACAGCCACTATGAGTGTAGAGAAAGCTGTGAAGGGATTGAATGACATTCCAGAGTACTTGAGATGTGTAGCCTTCCAAGTACTCAGCTGTTCTGGCGTTTTATAATTAACTTAGTTCTGCTTGTCTTTAACCCTGGAATTGAGCCAGATTGTTTAGCACAATTCTTCTGTGGGCTTTCCAAGATCTGACTGTATTAATGGTTGTTTTAAGCAGGAAAATAACATGCTGGCTGAAACTTTAGCTACTTTTATAACTATTTTATTGTATATTATTATTTGTATAAAATAAGTTGTGTATAGTAATCTGCAAAGCTATACCTTCCTAAGCACTGGGGGATGCTAGTTATTGAAGTATTGGGCATAGTTGGCAAGTTCAGTGCAGGGGTAATATTACTGAAGCATAGAGAGCACCCTTGAAAATATTGTGGGATTGTATTTGTGAAGTGTTTTGAACACCTGTGGCATATCACAGGAATGATTACTAAAGCATTGGCAAAGTCCATAGCAGCAGAACTTTGTGCTATCTAAAGGCTCAACTCCAGGCAGAGATTATATTACTGAAATGCCACAAGCACCAGTGTTGCCACTGTGGAGCCAGTGAACTTCCATGCCACTAATATGGAGAAACATGTCATTCAGCTACTGTGAAATGTGGCACAGCTGAGTTTTGGTGAAACAGTAGGATCTGCAGTGCAGTGCAGTGAGTGGGGAATGCAGTGCAGTGTGTTACTAAAACACTGAAAGCATTTGTTGGTGTTACTGTATGTTGGTGAAACACTGATGGTCAGTATACATCCATGTGTGATGAAGCATCAGAAACTATGGTCAGTATGCATCATATGTGGTGAAGCACTGGAAACAATGGTGGTATTTTTATACAGCTGTGTGTTGGTGAAACACTGCTGGCCAGCATACATCCATCTGTGATGCTGCACCAGAAACAATGGTGGTATTTCTATACAGCTATGTGCTGGTGAAACACAGCTGGTCAGTTTACATAAGAACTGGAAACAGAGAGGAATAGACCAACTGTATGTTGGTTCAGAGTTCATAGGTTTATACTAGGCTAATGACCACAAGGGTCCTTCCAAGCCTAGCTAAGCTTCCCAAATGTATCCAGCATGTTTTTTGCAGACCTAGAAGTTATTTTTAAGGGTGCATTTTAATATTTACATACTTGCTCTGTCATTAGAAGTGAAGCCATACCAGGGTGAATTTCCGATTTCCCATCCACTGGTCCAGTTTATGAATGAGTTTGGTTTGGGAAGAGCTTTGCTTCATCTGGGTGAAAAGCCTGTCCCAAAGAAGGGGTATTTTCTAAAACACATACAGTTGATATAAAAAGTTTACGCACCCCTGTTAAAATGCCAGGTTTTTGTGATATAAAAAATGAGACCACAATAAATCATTTCAAAACCTTTCCCACCTTTAATATGACCTATAACCTGTGCAATTCAATTGAAAAACAAACCAGTCTGTTAGGGGACAAAAATTTAAGAAATAAAAAAACATACAATACGCTAGTTACATAAGTGTGCACACCCTTAAACTAATACTTTGTTGAAGCACCTTTTGATTTAATTACAACATTCAGTCTTCTTGGGTAGGAGTTTATTAGAATGACACATCTTGACTTGGCAACATTTGCCCACTCTTCCTTGCAAAAGCACTCTAAATCTGTCAGATTGTGAGGGCATCCCTTGTGCACAGCCCTCTTCAGCTCACCCCACAGATTTTCTATTGGACTTGTGTCTGGGCCATTCCAAAACTTTAATTTTCTTCTGGTGAAGCCATTCTTCTGTTGATTTGGATGTATGCTTGAGGTCATTGTGTTGAAAGGTGAAATTCATCTTCAGCTTTCTAGCAGATGCCTGAAGGTTTTGCGCCAAAAGTGACTGGTATTTGGATCTGTTCATAATTCCCTCCACCTTGACTAAAGCCCCAGTTCCAATTGAAGAAAAGCAACCCCAAAGCATGATACTGCCATCACCATGCTTCACCATGGGGATGATGTTCTTTTGGTGATGTGAAGTGTTTTTGCACCAAATGTACCTTTTGGAATTGTGACTAAAAAGTTCAACATTGGTCTCATCAGATCATAACACATTTTCCTACTTGCTTTAAGGAGACTTGATGCATTGTTTTGTCGGGCATGGATATTTTTCTGTGTAAGAAAAGGCTTCTGTCTTGCAACCCTACTGCATAGTCCAGATATAGGGAGAATACGGGAGAATGTTGTCACATGTAGTACACAACCAGTACTTGCCAGAAATTCCTGCACCTCCTTCAGTGTTGCTGTAGATCTCTTGGCAGCCTTTCTGACCAGTTTTTGTCTTGTCTTTTCATCAGTTTTGAAGGGACGTCCAGTTCTTTGCAACGTTACTGTTGTCCCATATTTTCTCCACTTTTTGATGACTGTCTTCACTGTGATGTCCTTCATGGATGCATCTGCAGTCATAACAACTGGGTTGTCCTGTCGTCAGGCAGCCCTTCAGTCGGCCGGATTCCAAAGTCCGGGTCCGGCTTCGGCTGATGTCGCACTCCACCCGACGTCATCTCTGTTGGTCTTCGGGTATAAAGGCATCAGCCGACGCCATTTTCTTCAGTCTTTCTTGCCGCGTGGCGCCCGAAGCAGAAGCTGTTCGCAAGTGCCGGTCGGTCGGATCCAGAGATTACTTCTCCCGAATACTACTCAAGACTTCTAAAGCTAAGTACCCGCTGGGGACTCTTTCTTGCCTCAGCCGATGTCAGGAAAAGTTAACAATTGTTTAACCTGTGGGAAACAAATACCTCATAAAGATTTCCACTCTTACTGTCTGCCTTGTTTAGGCCCAGCCCACGACGTAGCAGCCTGTTCGCCTGTGCTTCTTTCAACCGACGAACGCTTAGGCCGGTCTGAGTTTGCAGAACAGTTTTTCGGTTCTGATTTTGCGTACATTATGCCGCCGGATCCTCCGACTACCCAATCTACCAAAAACGAAAGATAAAGACCGACACCGCGGTCCGCGGTTTCGCTGAAACCATGGTTAAGCAAATCATGAGTGTCTCGGTTTCGGCCGAAACCGAGAAAACTGATCTAAGTACAGCTGAACCTATTCCTACAACTGAGGCCCCTGCTACAACTCTTGAATCGACCTCAGAAATTTTACCCACTACGGTGGTTGACTTATCAGACACCATCCCTTTGGATGTCTCTACCCCAGCACGTGGTGCTGCTAGGCCTCCAGCAGCCATGTCCATTAAGGCCTTCGCCAGGGCTAAAGCAGCCAAGACTACTAAAACAATGCCTGTTAAACCCCCCACATCCAGGCCCTCTTCTAGTTCTCAAATGCTTACATTGGCAGAAGATTTAATTTCTTTAATTAGAGGATCTCAATCTCACCCAGACAGGGCCTCTCAGCCCCCAGAGAAGAGACCTAGGGCAAAGCCCCCTGAGCCAGTGTCCTCTGACGAATCTGCTGATGAATCAGACATAACTGACCAGCCTGAGGCTCCCTTCTCCAATTTTGAAGATTCTGATGCTGAAGAATCCATTCCAGCTGCTTCCCCACCAGAAGAATTCTCCTTTGGGGAAACCTTGCATGCCATGCGAGAACAGTTCCAATGGCAGCAACAGGATTTTTCAGACTCCAGAAAAAGACTTAGGACCTTTCTGCACCTCCCACAGCACAGGCCCTTAGCTATACCTCCTGTTCTCTCTGTGGTGGATGATGCTTTCAATGATGTTTGCTCCGCTCCAGATTCTTTACCCCCAGCCCCTGCCAAACCAGACAGATTTTACAGGGTGCCAGATACTCATCACCACCTTTACAAGGCCCCACTTGCAGACCCAGAAACTATATCCCAGGGTCCCAAGGCAGTAGCCGCGACCATAGCTAAAAACCCTACTCCTTCTGAAAGGAAAGCAAGGTCATTAGACAGATGGGGTAAAAAGGTCTACACTTCAGCTACTCTCTCAGCTAGAGCTTTAAATTGTCAGTTTCACATGATACAATACCAAGAGTTTATGCTTGATCAGTTAACTAAAAAACTAACCACTGATGAATCTCTTGATAAGAAATATGTATTAGAGATGGTAAATAACATACAACAGGTTAGCAACCATTCCTTAAAATGTGGCTATGATGCACTGGAGGCTTCATTTAGATCAGCCATGACAGGCACAGTGATAAGAAGGCATGCATGGCTAAAGGAACAAGTTTTACCGGATCATGTTAAAGCTAAGCTGCTAGATGCTCCCATGGACAAGACAAGCTTGTTTGGTACACCTGCCCAGCAGGTTATGAAGAAAATGGAAGAAAAAGCAAAATCTGTTCAAACTGTTAAAGATTTCTTGCAGGTTCAACCCCCAAGGTTTAGCAGGAACTGGCCTGCCAAAAATTGGTCCTTTCCTGACTCCACAAAATTTCAAAGGGGCAGGAATAGAAGTTCCAGAGGCAGAAACCAATCCAGAGGAGGTGCCTACAGAGGACGACAGTGGCAAGGTAACAACAGAGCCACAGACACAGCCACTGCCACTACATCAGCACAACCACAGTGACTTAACCCTAAATCCGCCTACCAGGGAACAAATAGCAGCTCCTCTAGGCGGAAAGTTAACCTTATTTTCAAACAACTGGCACTACATAACAAAAGACAAGTGGATTCTACAAACCATAGATCAAGGTTATCGGTTTCACTTCCACACTTTACCAGTCAAAAGAGGAATGCCAAATCTACCTCCAAATCAAAAAACAGAGGCTCTACGCCAGATAATGGAGTTAGAAAACATGAGAGCTGTGGAAAGAGTGCCAACAGCAGAGCAAGGAAAAGGGTTCTATTCCAGACTATTCCTAGTTCCAAGAAAGGAAAAAAGTTGGAGACCAATTCTCGACCTGTCCACCTTAAATACATACATCATTGTCCCAAAATTCAAAATGCTGACCCTACAGCAACTTCTTCCCATGCTGGGCAAGGAGTCTTGGCTGGTAACTCTAGATCTCAAGGAGGCATACCTGCACGTCCCCATTCGACCAATCTGCAGAAGATACCTCAGATTTCTTGCAGGATCAGAGCACTATCAATTCTCAGCATTGCCCTTTGGCTTATCTACTGCCCAGAGTATTCACGAAATGCCTGGCATCAGTAATCGCCCATTGCAGACTACAGGGAATTCAAATTTACCCATACCTGGACGACTGCCTGCTACAAGGGGACAACAAAAGCAAGCTGACAACAGATTTACAAAGGGTCATTTACTTGCTACAAGCACTGGGATACACAGTCAATTTACAAAAGTCAAGGCTGATACCATCCCAAACAAGGACATTCTTGGCTGAATTGGACACAGTAAAACAAATGGCATTCCTGACTACAGAAAAACAAAAGAACTTCCTCTTTACTTCTTGGCACTAACAAAACTGAACAAGTTAACAGCAAGAAAAGTACTGCAGGCCTTGGGCTTCATGGCATCATGCATAATCTTGGTTCCATTTGCCAGACTACATATGAGAAAACTACAGTGGTACCTAAAGAATTTATGGTCCCAACACAGACACAGTCTAGAAACAGAAATCCCACTAATTCCATGCTTAAAACAGGAGTTCCTATGGTGGGCTCAGGCATGCCAGTCAAACCCAGGCCTACCCTTTCGCAGATGTCAAGCAAGCCAGACCATCACAACAGACGCTTCAGACCTAGGATGGGGGCCCACATGCTGGACAAATGCGTGCAAGGATTGTGGACACAGGATCAACTTCACCTGCACATCAACCTAAAAGAAATGCTGGCAGTAAAACTGGCAATCCAAAAGTTCAAACCATTTCTCAAAGAGGGCCAGTTGATGATAAGGACAGACAACACCACAGTCATGTGGTACATCAACAAACAGGGAGGCACTCATTCATACCCCTATGCAGAATGACCTTGGAGCTGTGGACCCTGGCACTCAGCTACAACATCCAGTTACAGGCAATATTTGTACCGGGAAAGACAATACTCTAGCAGACATATTAAGCAGAACCACTTGGATGCCCACGAATGGAAGCTGCACCCGGACATCTTCAACACCATCTCAAAGAAATGGGGAATGCCACAGATAGACCTATTCGCATCACCTCTCAATCACCAGCTCAAAAAATTCTGCACAAGGACCTTCCACCCACTAGCATGGAAGGTGGTTTCGCTCTCCTTCAACTGGAAAGGCCTAACAGCATATGCATTCCCACCTCTTCCTTTGATACACAAGGTACTACTAAAAATCAAGGAAGAACGTCCAAGGATAATCCTGATAGCTCCGAACTGGCCAAGACAACACTGGTGCCCACTACTGAGGAGCATGTCTCGGAACAATATGTGGCGAATACCCCTGATGCCTTTGATGTTAACTCAGAACAACTACAGCATCATACATCCAAACCTAAAAACGTTGCAACTGACTGCATGGAACATCACATAGCAGCAGATAATCCAGAACTTTCCCAAAGAGTAAAAGACATTATTCTTGAAGCACGCAGACCTTCAACAAGAAGGAACTATGCTGGAAAATGGAAAGGGTTTGTCATTTGGAGTACGGAAAGAGGAAAAGATGTGTCAAACATAGATATGCCTAACATTCTGGAGTATCTGGCCGAACGTCTTCATTCAGGCCTGTCCTACTCCTCCATCAAGATACATGCATCAGCTATTTCAGCAGAATACAGCTTTGATCCACCTGTTTTTTCGCACCCTTTGCTCAGGCAGTTCCTCAGAGGAATCAAGAATGTAAAACCTCCAAGGAAACCGCCATTACCAGCTTGGGATTTAAATTTTGTGCTAGAAAAATTGACACTATCACCCTTTGAACCAGCAGCAACAGCAGACCTACAACACCTGTCATGGAAAACTGCTTTCCTACTGGCAATTACTTCAGCAAGGAGGGTTTCAGAACTACAGGCCTTAATGGCAGTACAACCCTTCCTAATCTTCCACCAAGATAGAGTGTCCATGAGGACTAATCCTACATTTATGCCCAAGGTGGTATCCAGAGTGTCTTTAAACCAGGCAATCCACCTACCTACCTTCTTTCCCAACCCACAAAACAGAGGGAAAGAATACTGCATACCTTGGATGTACATAGACAGCTACGCTACTACTTGGACAGAACAAAAATAGCAGAAAGACTGACCAACTTTTTGTAGCCTATGCAACAGGAAGGGAAGGAAATGCTATTTCCAAACAGACAATCTCCAAATGGATAGGAAATTGCATACGATTCTGTTACTCCTTCCATGGAAAACCAATTCCACAGAACATAAGACCTCATTCTACAAGGGCAACGGCCACTACCACAGCCTTCTTACGAGGAGTGGCAACCAAAGACATTATTGAGGCTACTTGGACCTCCGTGCATACATTTGCCAAGCATTATAATTTGCCTCTGTATTCCAGATCCCGAGCAGGGTTTGCCACTGCTGTACTGCAAGGGATCCTAAACACACCATAATCTACTTTTATCCTCCCCTCCTAGTTGGCTATGGTATTCTACCCAGTTGTTATGACTGCAGATGCATCCATGAAGGACATAGTACAGTTTTGTACCTACCACAAATGTAGATGTCCGAACTGGATAGCATCTGCAGTCAGGATTACCCTCCCTCCTTCCCCTCTGTGGTACTCCTAGGGTGTTTACCCTCCTAATAGCTAGCTGTTGGGGAGTCTTTATGGTGTATTTGTTTGTATATATGTACATACATGCTTATTGTTGTGTTTACCTCTATCTATTTGGAAACATTGGCATCCATCCAAATTTTAGCCTGCAAGAGGGCTTCTGGCATCTGGGGCAAGAAACACTGAAGAAAATGGCGTCGGCTGATGCCTTTATACCCGAAGACCAACAGAGATGACGTCGGGTGGAGTGCGACATCAGCCGAAGCCGGACCCGGACTTTGGAATCCGGCCGACTGAAGGGCTGCCTGACGACAGGACAACCCAGTTGTTATGACTGCAGATGCTATCCAGTTCGGACATCTACATTTATGGTAGGTACAAAACTGTACTTTCTATGGTATATCTAATGCTGTGGAAATTTTTTTGTACCCTTCTCCTGACTGATGCATTTCAACAATGAGATCCCTTTGATGCGTTGTAAGGTCTCTGTGAACCATGACTTTTGCTGTAGCAGTCGCCTGAGTAAATGTCAGGAAAATCTTACTAGGACAGCTGAACTTTATTTGGAGTTAATCAGAGTCTCTTTAATTGATGTCAGGTGTGTACCCAAGAAGACTGAATGCTGTAATTAAATCAAAAGATGCTTCAACAAAGTCTTAGTTTTAGGGTGTGCACACACAACAAAGTATTAGTTTAAGGGTGTGCACACTTACGCAACCAGTGTATTGTGCGTGTTTTTATTTTTTATATTTTGTTCCCCTAACAGATTTGTTTGCTTTTCAATTGAATTGTACAGGTTATAGGTCACATTAAAGGTGGGAAAAGTTTTGAAATGATTTATTGTGGTCTCATTTTTTTATATCACAAAAACCTGGCATTTTAACAGGGGTATGTAAACTTTTTATATCTACTGTACTTCTCTCCAATAAGTCATATTTGTGTTGCAGGCAAGGTTTAATTTTCTGATTTGGGTTGTTTTGATGCTGTTTTTTTTTGTGGTTATGCAAAAGGTCCATCATAGTGATATCCAAGGATGCTTTGTATGCTAGTTATAGATTGCCCCTCAACAATCTGTAGAGACAGAATATAGGGATAGGGTTTTGAGGAGATCCTCATAGGACTTGTTTACACCTTGCATTGTTTTTGTGAGAAACTTGTGTGAATATTCAGTTGTTGCATGTTCCTGGTCAGGTACATATTAAAGGAGGAGTTATACTCCATGATGGGTCTGATGAGGGCCGAGTACAACAGAACAAGGACTTCCTTGGACCTGGATACCGTACCTTTTTTTATAAGTTGAGCAACACAAAATTATTTCCTTGCTAACTTAGGTTTTTGGTTGAAAGCCAAGTTATTGTCTGCATATGTCCCCGAATCCCTGACGACTGGGTCTTCTCTTAAAGGTGTATTGTCAGCAACAGCAAAAAAATAATAGAGCACACTCAAGAATGCATCACCCCCCCAAATGCTATACTGCATTGTCAGCAATCTGTCTGCCTAGTATGGGAGTATAATCATAGGAAGTTACTAGGCTATTGGCCCTGAGGCCCTTGCAAGCCTAGCCAAGAATTTAGCCCATGTTCCAACAAGTCAGCACCCTATGCCATTGTCGAGCAGGGACACAGGTGGAATCCCAGGAGTGTATTTTCTGTTCCCCATCCAGTTATCCAGGTTGTGCTTAAAAAGGTTTAATGAGGTATTCTGCTTTACGTGGAGAGGGAGTATATTCCACAAAAGAGGGAGTCTCTGGGACACAAATCTGTCCTGCCAACAAGTCCTATTGGTGTCACAGACAAGGTTGAGATCGTGCATGCGGGTTAGTCGAGTGGAGCTTGACTTGCAGATATGCAGCAGTCCCATCAGGGCGGGGTCTGAGATTGCTTTTGATACCAGACAGAGGTCACCTCTGAGGAGTCTGTTGGAGACTGAGTAGAAGGACAGGGCTTTTAGCCTATTTGCATAGGGTAGATGTTTGAGGCTCTGGATTCTCCTGGTGAGGAACCTCTGTGGTCTCTCCAGCTGCTGCATGTGCTTTGTAAGGTACATGCCGAAAGGGGCCATTGTACTCAATAATGGGTCTTGTAAGGGAAGAATACAGGGATGTTATGACCACCTTCTCCCTGGATGAGATACCCTTACTAATGAGCTGGACCATGTAGAGATCTGTCCATACAATGGAGGCAGTATGGTGGTCAAAAGTCAGTTTACTATCGACCTGGGTGCCCAAGTCCCTCACGACTGATTGTGTGCTTAGTACCTTATTTTCAATGTGATAATTAGTGGGGATGTCATTCTCCATTTGGAGGATGTCCACATCACTAGGGGAATTGATGATCACAGCACCCAGCTTGCAGTCATCTGCAGACTTGGTCAGCCATAGCCCGCTAGATTTGGTCTGCACCTCTGAGAAGTATATCCCAAACAGCAGAGGCCCCAAGACCGATCCCTGGGGTACACCACTTGTTACAGGTCTACTACTTGAGGTGGCTTCCCCTATTTTGACTAGGTGAGGTTTCATCAGTGAGCCAGTTTGCTATCCATCTGGATTGATGCCTAGTTGAGAGAGTTTATCTTTTTCTATTATACCTGAGTGGAGAATAGTATCAAAGGCCTTGGCCAGGTCAGGGTAGGCAGTGTGCACTATCTTACCCTCGTCTATGGCCTCGGTGACTGTCTCAAAGAAGTCGACCAGGTTTAACAGGCATGACCTCCCCTTGACAAAACCAAATTGTGTGGGATCAAGTGTCTGGAGGTTGCAGATATCCTTGTTAAAGAGATGCATGATAATCCGCTCCATGGCCTTGCAGATCAGGCTAGTTAGGCTGATGAGTCTATAATTTCCTGGATCGGTGGACGCTCCACCTTTATGCAAAGGGATGACAGTAGCTGTCCACCACTCGGCTGGGACAAAGCCGGTACTCAGGCTTTGGTGAATAGGGTGCCTAATGGTGCTGCAAGTTCCTGCCTGAGTTCTTGTAGGATGCAGCCTGGAATGTTATCGTGTCCCATGGAGGCTGTATTTTTTGCCTTTGAGAGGGCAGTGATGACTTGCTCCCTAGAGATAAGGGGAGGGGGGAAGGTACTGTGGATGTCCTGTTTTTATTGATGGGGGCACAGATGAGTGAAGTTTTCACTGAATCTGTCTGCCAGCAGGTTGGCTATATCTGCAGGGTTTGTGTATGTGCTTTCCTTGACCACCAGTTCTGAGTTCTTCCCTTGGGATTGCGGGCATATGTGAAGAAAGCCTTATGATTGTCTTTAGTAGATGTGGCCAGCTTGGACTCTGTTTGTTTTGGAGGATTTCACTAGCGCTCTTATTTGCTTGTTCAGGCTAAGGATAGATTGCTTCCAGCTAGACACCTGCTCCTTGGTCCTGGACAGCAATTTTTTCCTTTTATTGTAGAATGTATTTGTTGTAGATGCTCACCAGACAAGTTTACTCTTCCTTAAGGAGGATGATTTTGTCCTGTCTGGTGTTCCTGATTACATGCAGCTATGTAAATGCTCATATAGCACTTTGGTGTAGGTTTGGACATATGTGGCAGTTCCTGTGGAGGGGGAGAGGGGGCTGTGAAGCTGTTTATACCTTCCCTCAGGAGGTTGTAATCAGCTTTGGAGAAGTTTTTTTGTTTGACCCTAGCTGGGGGGGCGGGGTCAGGAAAATGGTGACTTCGAAAGTGACTGCTTTGAGGTCAGATCTTACCAGGGATGATGACACTGTAGGGATGCTGCAGTGGTTACTTATGTTGGTTAATTCCAAGTCCAAGATACTTTCACCTCATGTGGGGGTGTCAAATCAACTGCTCCAAAGCATTTGCATTGACGAAATCAAGGAATCTCTGGGCGTTTGTGTTTTGGCATGAGTATTTCTTCCAGTCTATGGTTGAATAGTTAAAGTTGCTCAGGATCGGGGTAAAGGGTTGAATCTTGACATATTCAAAGAGGTCCAGAGAGGTAGAGTGGGCAACTTGAGTCAGAGTTGGAGGCCTGTAGCTAGCTATGATTTGAATAGGGGTCTTGTCAGTTGTTAACTGCACCTGGAGTATTTCCTGTGCATCATACTGTTTGACCAGCCTAGAGGTGTGTATGTCTTTTATATATATATTGCAACTCCACCTTCTTTTGTTTTGCTGCCCACGGTTTGGGGTCTGCCCACAGCATTTCACCAAAGGCAAGTGTGGTACTTGTGCCACTGATGAAAAAGTAATACACATAAACCAGGTAGGCCCAATGGACACGGTCCATTTTCACTGATAGCAATGTCTGGTTAAGTGACTTGCTCAAGGTCACATAGTAGGCAAATGAGGGCTGAGGGAATCCAGCCCTGTACCCAGATCTGCAGTCCACAGCCTTAACCTTCTGCACCAACTGCCAGATGTGAAACACTGATGGTCAGTATACATCCGTGAGTACTGCAGCACTGGGAACAGTGACGGTATCGTACAGGTAATCTTTGTCACCTGTTGGCACTATGGTATGCCTGCAAATTTGTCCGGAGAGTGAAAGTACAATCCCTTTTTTATCTTAAGAAAATTATAGTTTTCTCCCATTGTGTTTTGCCATGCAGTAGAAAATTACATACCTATGTTTCCCTTCTGAAAAGTTCTTTCCTTGAAAATAAAGGCTAACCACAATGAAGCAGTGAATAACTTATGCACAGTACCGCATAATTTTTAAGACACTTCATATTTGACTTGCTTTTCAGTGCAAGGGATGTGTGAGAAGTGTGGATTAGTGTGGATTAGTTTGTAACAGTTGGTCATGTGGTAATGCACAACAACTAGTCAAAGGACAGTTTCATTAAATGAGGTTGTGGCAGCAGAAAATTACCTTAACTTAGTAGGCACTTTTTGCTACAACTTTGATGGAGGTTACTCCCTCTCAATTTTAATTTAGAAATTGGTCTTTGTCTTTTACTGAATGAGTACATTATTTTTCTCTTTGAATGTATATTCTAATGAATTTGACACCTTTCTGTGAAAGCAGTGTCTTAAAAATGTTATAAGTTGGACTTTGTCGAGTTCTTGTTTATAGGACATGGATGTTTGTACTGCTGAGAACTATATAGAAATATAATCCATGTTTCACAATGCTGGGCATTTTACTCAGCACTCATTAATAAAACAAGTGCTATTTACTGCTTCTGTTCTTGAGAAATGTAAGCAGTGTTTTAGGAATGTGTTCCCTTTCACTGACCTTTGTTGTGTATTTCACCTTAATGCAGGCCATGAGCAAAGGCTATATGTGCTTGACATTGTCATTGTTCTTGTTTTCTTTATTTTATAGAAGACTGCTTGCCAGCTGGCCTTTGAAAACATGACTGCCCTTTTACTTACACTAGTCATTTCCACCCTAGAATTACTGTCTCATCTGTTATTTCTGTGGTCTTCACATTTGACTGCTACATTCCTTGGCAGAGAGTAACCCCTCTGTTTGATCTCAGAATGTGCCCTGCTGTTCGTCAGGTGCTGTAAACCATCTGTTTGTAAACTCTCTGCATCTTGTGAAGCCTTCCCTCGGTGTCTGATATTTGTACGCTGGTGTGACTTACTGGTATTGCAGTGCCATTTCTTGATTGTCAAATGCTGTTCATTTTATTGATGCTAAGGTATTGCCTGGTATAGATGACATTTAATGAGTTACGTCTAAAATAATTTGAATGTTTGTGATAGTGCTTTTAAATTCATTCTGAAAGTGTTCCATGTATGTAAAGAATATCTTTGATTTCATAATCTATTTACAAATTTTAGATTGCCTATCAAGTACCACTTAGTTTTCTGCCTTTTAAAATTTGTAAATATGCAAACTTCCCTTATTGTGGTTCGTTTTTGAGTGTATTCAGCAAAGGTTTCTGATAGATGTCTTTAACTGGTGTTTCCTTGTACCACTGTGCTGTAAGTCTGTCATATGATGTGCAGTAAGCGGATGGCTTCATTTCATTGGATGAGTAGTACACTCTGTTGCAGATGGCTTCATTTCATTGGTTGAGTAGTATACTCTAGTGTTTTTACGCTTTTAGGTGTTTACTAGGCTAATGACAGCAAGGGCCTTTTTAAGCCTAACCATGAATCCCAAATCTCTGACAAGTTGTGGTACCCTTGATAAGTGTAAGCACGGGCTTAGGAGGTGAAACATTTACAAGCAGGTGCCTGGAAGATGAACCATTTACAGGCTGCATATGTCCATTAGACACATAGGTGACAAACAAGGGATGAATTTCCTGTTCCCCATCCAGTTGTCCCAAGTTACACTTGAATTGGGTTAGGGAGAAACTCTGCTTCTCATGGATGGGGGAGCGTATTCCAGTGAAGGAACAGTCTCTGGAATAAATATCTGTTTCTCCAGCAGATCCTATTTATATCATAGGCAAAGTTTAAGACTTTAGAGTGGGTTCTGGTGCTGTTTGTTGTGAGGATATACGGGAGGTCAATCACAGTAAAGACTGACAATGCCTTGTATGCCAGACATAGATCTCCCCTCAGGAGCCCGGAGACAGAATACAGGGATAGGGCCTTGAGGTGGTCTGTATAGGACATGTTACTTATGCCTGGTATTCTTTTATTGAAGAACTTCTGTGGATGTTCCAGCGGTTGGATATTATAGCAATAACCCATGCCTGGGTGTGGGTAATGCCGGATTTACCCACGGTTGGTGTGTTTGGTCACGAGGGCGAATCCCGAGTGGCCAGACAAAGACAACTGTGGGTAAATCCAGCATTACCACACCCAGAAGTGGGTTATTGCTATTATACAATGACATTATTTAAGAAAAAAAATAATTAACTTTTCTTAAATAATGGCATTGTATAATGCCTCCTTGCTGCCCTACCGCAGCTGTCTGGTATTCTGCAGCAGTTCTGATGTACTGCGCATGCGTATGCTTACTCAGTACATCAGAGATGTGGACAAAAGCAACGGAGAAAGCAAGATCTCTGTTGCTTTTTACAAACTGTCTCGCTATGTTAAAGGAATTTAACATAGAGAGACAGCTTTAAAAAAAAGCAACAGAGAATCTCCGTTGCTTTTTTTTTAAAGCTGTCTCGCTATGTTAAACCCATTTAACATAGCGAGACATCTTTAAAAAAAGCAGCGGGGGTAGGAAGATCTCTGTTATTTTTTTAAAGATGTTTCGCTATGTTAAACTCGTTTAACATAGCGAGACAGTTAACGGAGATCTTACGTTCTCCATTGCTTTAAAAAAAGAGTTATACTAATGGAAAAAGTCCGGATGACCGGACCTTTTTCCATTAGTATAACTCTGATTTACAACGTGCTTGCTGACCAATCAGCGTGCACATTTTAAAATATTAATGGGGGGTCGTTGTATAATCCTGGTTAGGTGTGTGATGCTCCAGCACTGGCCCAGTAATCAGGGAGCCTCAATCCTTACCACTGGCAACGGTGGGGGATGTACACGCTGGGAGGATGACAAGTACACACACAGTAAAGTGCAATTTCTCTTAAGAGCACACAGAGACCGCAGTCAGTCTGGGGCTGGTTTATCCCTCTTTCTCCAGATCCCCAGTAAGACTCCCCACTGGCACAGCCATAGAGTTGAGATCTCAGCTGAGTGACCAAGCCCAGACCTGCAGCACCGTCTCTGTCCAATCAGTGCTTTGTGTCCCTGCCCAAGTAGCTGACACACACACACACACACACACACACACACACACACTGAGATTTGATTTATACACACACACACACACACACACACACACACACACACACACCTGGGAAAGGCTGGCACAGGTTTACTAGCTATGTCCCCTTCTGTCCAGACTCTAAGGTAGTTTTTACTGCCACCAGTAACTACATATCAGCTACTTTAAAGCCCTTAGCAAAGGATGTCCAGTCTTACTGTGTAATGCTACTGTTAATACAAATGTTAGTTTGTCCAAGAGCAAGGCTGTTAGGAGTGGCCTGCACAGTGCACCAAACAGATGTGCAAGTACTGTAGCTCTAAGAGCTTAAATATCTCTAGATAGAGAGAGACAAACAACATTGCAGGACAGTCTCAAAGAAAGAAAACATCTAAGCTATACTTCACTACATTCCTAACTGTATCTAAAAGAATTTACTCTACCCTAGGCTGACTTACTCATAGCAAGGCAAGACAGATATAGTGTGTGGGTTTTCCAGCTGATGTTGTCAGGTCAAAGACAAAATACAGAATGCCCAGTTTCTCTGAGTGTCCTTAAATTAATATCCCAAATATTACTGTTGGGATACTTGCAGAATGACATAATTTCTTGTCATCCTACTTCAGTTCCCAGGCTCAAAACAACAGCATTTAGCATCTGTCTGTGAAAATACATAAACAAGGACTCTTCTTAGATCTAAGGCAAATGGTGAAAGTCGTAAAATAATTTACATTCCTCCACATTTAAAGACAATACAAAAAACTTCTAGTTCTAGATATTATGCCTCCTGTTACACTGAAACTGAATGGTAACATCCTTTTATTATGTGGTTATGAAGTAATTTAAGTTTTCAACTATTCTTCTGAAGTTTTCTTGTGTTTATTTCCATTGTTGTTCAAATATATACATTTAAACAGTTGCAGTAGTATATATACGTTTCTGCTCAGTAGGTTCATAGGTAGGTACTAGGGTATTGGCCCTAGGACCTATATAAGCCTAGCCAAATGGTACCCTTGCTTTCGCCACCCAAGAAAATTATTTTCCTGTGCCTCTGTCGAGCAGAGCCACAGAAGTGATCCCCAGGGTGAATTTCCCATCTCCCATCCAATCATCAAGATTTTTCTTGAAGAGTGCTAATAAGGAGCTCTGTTTGATATAGATAGGTAGCTTGTTTCAGAGTATGGGAAGTCTCCGGGACAGGAATCTATCCCTCCAGCATGTTCTGTTTATTGTGACAAGGTTTAGGTCCCTAGGGCATGTAGCTCTAAGGGATTGGGATTTCTTTAAGTGGATCATGTCCAACAACTCTGGGTTTGAAATAGTTTTGTATGTTAGGCAGAGATCGCCTCGGAGTAGACGATATGCAACGGAGTAAAGCTGGAGTTTTTTGAGACGGTCTGCGTAGGGCATCTTTTTATGGCCGGTAATCCTCTTTGTGAGGTATTTCTGTGGCCTTTCCAGTTGTAGATGTCTTGTGAGGTACATACCAAAAGGGGCGTTGTACTCTATAATGAGTCTAATGAGTGACGAGATGGATGAGAACCCTTTTGTGATGAGGTGTGCCACGTAGAAGGACTTCCTGACTACTGTGGCGATGTGATTATCAAAGGAGAGACTACTGTCCACCTGTGTCCCAAGGTCTCTTATCACACTTTTGGTGTTAAGTAGACTATCGCCTATGTGGTAGCTCATGGGTACAGAGTTTTTACCAAAAGGGATGACAATGCACTTTTTGGCATTGAGCTTGAGGCCATGGCTTAGACACCAGGCATCTGTCTCAGTGAGGCCCTTTTGTAGGATGTCCACATCGTTAGGAGTTTTGATTATGGCTCCTAGTTTGCAGTCATCTGCGAACTTCGTTAGCCAAAGACCTTCTGTGTTAGCCTGTACTTCAGAGAAGTGGATACCAAACAGGAGAGCACCCAGGACTGAACCCTGTGGTACTCCATTTGTCACTGGTCTGAAGTTGGATTTGGAGTCTGCTACTTTCACAGTTTGGGTTCTGTCAGTGAGCCAGTTGGCAACCCATCGTGTTACATAGGGATTTATACCTAGTATAGTGAGTTTATCTATAATTCCAGAGTGGGGGATGGTGTCGAAAGCCTTGGCGAGATCTAGATAGGCTGTGTGAACCACCTTACCCTCGTCTACGGCTTTGGTGACCGCTTCAAAGAAGTCTATCAGGTTTAGGAGACATGATCTGCCTTTTACAAACCCGAACTGGGTGGGATCCAGAGTTTGGAGATTACCAGTGTCATTGTTTATAAGTTTGATGATGATACGTTCCATAGCCTTGCAGACCAGGCTCATCAGGCTAATGAGGCAGTAGTTCCCAGGGTCCATGGTGGCTCCCCCTTTGTGGAGTGGGATAACTGTTGCTGTGC
Organism: Protopterus annectens; assembly: GCF_019279795.1. Lineage (NCBI taxonomy): Eukaryota > Metazoa > Chordata > Ceratodontiformes > Protopteridae > Protopterus > Protopterus annectens. The sequence continues at coordinate 339,323,487 of NC_056744.1, read as the reverse complement.
ACCATTCAGTGGGCACAAATGGTACTTAGGTGGGGTGCCAGTTTGTTCTGTAGTTCATGTAGAACGCAGCCTGGGATGTTGTCAGGTCCCATAGATGCTGTGTTCTTGGCTTTGGAGCGTGTTTTTTTTACCTGTGCAGCCATGATTGCAGGAACTTTGCATTCTTCCGGTATAGAGATAGGCCCTTTAGGGAATGACAGGGGGGGTAAAGTTAGTACTGAACCTATCTGCCAGGATGTTGGCAATATCAGTTGGTCCTGTATATTTAGTGCCATTGTGCTGTAACTCAGAGCAGATCTGAGTGTTTCCATTGAGATTCTTGACATAGCTATAGAATGCTTTGTGGTTGTCTTTAGAGTCAGTGGTGATTTTGTTTTTGTAACTAGCTTTGGATGATTTTATGAGGGATCTCAGCTTCTTACTGAGGCTGGGATTTTACTTTTTTCTTTCTTCTGTTGTAGAGTTTGTTTATGGCAGGGGACCACCAGATTGGCTTCCTTTTTTTGGAGGATAGCATCTTTGTTCTATTAGGGATTGCATGATCCATGAACTTGTGTAAGGGGTTATAGAGTACATTTGTGTAGGATTCCACAGTTGTACCTCTATGGTCTGTCAGCATGGGTATCGTGAAGTTTGCCATTTCTGTCTTGTGTGATGTTGGCTTTGGAGAAATATTTTACGGTGGTTTCCCTAAGGGAGCTGGGGGTGGGATGTGGATATCTAGGGTGATTAGCTTGTGGTCAGATATGATCAACGAGGAGTTGACCTCTGGTGTGAACACCGGCTGCCCATGTTGGTAATGACTAGGTCTAGGATATTGCTGCCCCTGGTGGGGGTGTGGATAAGTTGATCCAAGGCATTGGAATTTATGAATTTCAGAAAACGTTGAGCACAAGAGTTGGTACATGAGTAGTTTTCCCATTTAATGGTGGGGTAGTTAATACAAAAGATCTGCAGCACACGTCAGTACAGTATGACATACAGTTCTAATACATCTGTAACACAAGCATCTTACATGAAGCATGTTGACATTCACAAATGACATATAATTATTTACAAAATTTCAGATAGATGGGCTGGCACTATCTCCTTTCATGACAAGGTGCGTACCAAAGGAGGCACTGCACTCAGTGATAGGGCTGATGAATTTTGAATGTAGTGGATCATTGGCTTCCTTGTACTTAGATGCTATACCTTTGTTTCTAAGTTACACAACATAGAATGATTTCCTCACTGCTGTAGACAACGTGATTGGCAAAGGGTAGATTACTGTCTGTGTGCCCCCAAGTCCCTGACTACTGGGTCAGTTCTTAGGGTTGTGTTGCCAGTATGATAGTTACTGGGGTGAATGACTTCCTGAAGGATACTATTATGCATCTCTTGGCATTTAGTCTTTGTCCATTGCTCTGGCACCAGTTGTTTGTCTGCATTAGCCCTTCCTGGAGAGCATTTATGTCGGCAGACAGTTCATTGACAGCTCCTAGTTTGCATTTATCTGCAGATTTAGTCAGCCAGAGACCACTGACGTTAGCATTGACCTCAGAGAAGTAAATGCCAAAAAGGGGTGGTCCCAGGACTAATCCCTAAGGGACTGCACTTGTGACTGGCCTCTTTGTAGAGGTGGACTCCCCAGTTCTAACTTCTTGGGTCCTGTGTGTGAGTCAGCTGGCTATCCACCAGATGACATAAGGGTTTGTGCCTAACCTCTTAAGTTTGTCATTAATGCCCAAGTGGGGGATTGTGTCAAATGCATTGGCCAGGTCAGGGTACTCAGTGTGAACCATTTTGCTCTCATCCATTGCTTAGGTGACTTTCTCAGAGAACTCCGTCAGGTTGAGTAGGCATGACCTGCCTTTGATGAAACCAGATTGGGGTGAGTCTAGTGTCTGGTGGTATATCATTAGTGATAATTTCCATGATAATTCTTTCCATGGCTTTGCATATGAGTCTAGTAAGATTTATGGGTCTATAGTTTCCAGGGTCTGTAGATGGCCCACCTTTGTGTAGAGGGATGACTGTTGCTGTCCTCCATTCATGAGGTACAAAGCCTGTTTGGAGGCTACAGTTGAGTAGCAGTTCCAGAGGGCCTGATGGATCATGTTTCATACTATTAGAAGGCATCCTGGGATATTGTCTGGGTCCATTGGCAGTGTTCTTGGAGTTGGAGAGAGCATTGGGCCTGTTCTATAGTGATAGTGGGGTGGGGGGGTTATATTTTATTATTTCCTGAGGGGGGAGGTTGATGGGGAGAGAGGGGTAAAGTTGGAGCTGAATTTGTCAGGCAGTATGCTGCATCTTCTGGCTTAGTATAGGTGGCTGCGTTTGCAATGAGCTCTGCAAACAATTTGTCTTTGAAGTTGTGGACATAGCTAAAGAATGCCTTGTGGTTGTGCTTACCTGGGGGGGGGGGGGGGCAAATTTACCTCAAATTTGGCTTTGATAGACTTTATTTGTCCTCTGAGTTTTCCCTTAGTTTGATGAGTGCTTTTATCCTGGTTGGTGCTGCACCTCCTAATTTTTGCCACAATTTTCTTTCTTCTGTTATGCAGACTATTGATATGATTCCACCATGGTGGCTTGTTTTTTGAGTTAGTTCTGTATTTCTTCTTGGTGGGTACAGCTGCCCTCTATGCAGTCATTAACATGCTTGTATAGGATTTCTGTGAACAGTTCTGTGTAGGCAGAAGTGTTCTCAGAGTCTGTGGGGGCATGAAATGTTGCCAGGTTATCACGTAATTGCAGGAAGTTGGCTTTAGAGTAGTTCCTGAATTTTTGATTTTCAAAACTGACTTTACTTAGCACTAATCGTTGCTTCTACTGTTTTGTCAGTAATGTAGCTTTTCTGTTCATTTGCTGCAAAATTATTTTATGGCATTGCAGATCTTCAATGTAGTTATTTACTGTTGGCCATTAAGAGCAGTCTCTTTCTCTCTTTTATTTTTGTAATTTCCCAGAACTCTTCCAACAGGTTGCCCCCAGGTCCTCTCCTCGTTCATAGGGTATGCCAGATGCACTTTATCCTCCTCCTATCTAACCCCACCCATGTCTAGGACGGGCAAAGAGATAGTCCTGTTGCAGTGTCATACTGCTACTGGAAAGATTTTTGTTTGTATGCCCTAATTTCCTTGCCCCTCCCCCTCACGTGCAAGGTATATCCAGGGCAAGTGCTAACATACCATCCTACCTCTGCAGTGAACTCAGACTATATCCTTGCCTCCCTTGGAGTACACCCTCTACATGATCCTAACCTCATCTGGAGACCTACTGCAAGGTTTGATCAAGTCTGCCTGCTCTTTCCTAGGACGTGTACACCCATGCTTCATGCTCGTACCTGAGATGTCCAGGCCACTGGAGCCATAGTCAGTGCTTTATCCATTTACACTATGACAGTAACAAGTGTAGTCTCTCTCTCTCTGATGTCAGCATTTTTTTAAATAGGCGTGATATTATTTTTCAGAAATTCATTTTGTGTCATGCTTGATGTTCATCGTGTTTCACTGTTGCAGTCATTACACTTGGGTTATACTGCTGGCAGGCTACCCGCAGTCGGCCTGAATTCCAAAGTCCTGGTCCGGTATCGGTTGCTGTCGCCTCTTCCCTGACGTCAGTGCGCCAGGGGTATAAAAGATGCAGCCGATGCCATTTTCTTCAGTCTTTCTTGCCGCGCGGTGCCCGAATCAAAAGCAGTTCGCAAGTGCCGGTCGGCCGACTCCTGAGATTTTCGAATTCGAATTTCAGATCCGAAGTCTTAAATAAAGCTAAGTACCCCGTTGGGGAAACTTTTTTTCTTGCTCCAGACCGATGTCAAAAAAAGTTGACAATTGTATTTCTTGTGGGAAGCAAATACCTCATAAGGATTTCCACTCTTACTGTATTCCTTGCCTAGTCCCTGACCACGATGTCGCTAGTTGTCGGTTTTGTGCTAGATTTAACCAACGCACTATTAAGCATCGGTATGATTTTGCTTTTCATTATTTTGGCAGAAGGTTTAACTACATAATGCCGTCGGAACAACCGACGACCGGAATTCATAAAAAACGCAAGGATAAAAACAAGGACAAGCATCCGAGGTCCAAAACAGACGACGAAGCCTCTTCTAGGCCAGTCGCCGGTGCTCAGTGAGATGCTTTCGCAGCACCTGACTCCCACTACCTCAGAGCCACAGGCCGCCTCCGACTCCTACGTGGAGACAGTTAGGCCTCTGGATACTCAAGGTATTGGCCCTTCGGAAATTAATCCCTCAGATAGGTCCGGAGCCACTGAGCAGGCATCAGCTTCTGAGGGTGTCTTCAGACCTACACAACTTTATATAAAGCCTACTTCAGCATCCAAGACAAAATCTAAAACAGTTTTAAAGACAAGGAAACCAGTACAGCATTCTCCAGGACAAGCTTCTATGCCTAAGAAACAGATGCTCAAAATGGCCGAAGACCTAATTACTCTGATCAGGGGTTCCCATCCCCCTCCTGATAAGAGGCCTAGGCAAGACGCTGAATATGATTCCTCTGATCAGGTTTCCATTTCCTCTGATTCCTCTTCTGATCAGGGATATTCTGCTCCTCCCCATGAGGATTCTGATGCTGAAGATTCTATTCCTTCAGCTTCTCCTCTTGAGGACTATTCTTTTGGGGAAACCCTGCATACCATGAGAGAGCATTTCCATTGGGAGAGCCAGGATTATTCCGAATCTAATAAAAGACTTAGGGACTTTCTTTTACTTCCTCAGCACAGACCTCCTGCAATTCCCCCTGTTCTAGACATAGTGGATGATGTTTTGTCAGAGTCCGGCCTGTCTCCAGACTCTTTACCTCCTGCCCCTGTTAAGCCGGACAGATACTACAGGGTCCCAGACACCCATACATTTCTTTACAAAAACCCTGCTGCTGACCCAAAAACTATCTCACAGGGTCCCAAAGGGGTCAAGGCTGCTTCTGCCAAAAACCCTGTCCCCTCTGTCCCCTCAGACAAAGATTCTAGGGCTTTGGACAGATGGGGGGAAAAAAGTTTACACTTCTGCTACCTTGGCTGTAAGGGCTTTAAAATGGTCAGTTTCATATGCTCAAATATCAGCAATACTTAATGTCTTTGTTAAAACAAAAAATGTTGACAAATTCTGAATGTACTGAGAACAACGATTTGCAGGATTTATTGCATACAGCTGAACAAGTGGGAAAACATACTTTGCAATGTGGCTATGATTCACTGGAGGCCTCGTGCAGGGCATGCTTGGTTAAAGGAACAGAATCTGCCTGATCATGTTAAATTTTTTATTTTATTTTTATTTTACATTTGTTAACCGGGATAGTCCGACTGGATGTATGTCCATTTTCAGCGGAGGCCCGGGGAGAAAAGCTCCCAAAGTAAAAAAATTTATTACATATCTCAAAAACTTCATTACATGTCACGTATCACGAACAGCGTAATGGTATATTTGGTGAAGAAACATTTAGACAGTAATAGTATATTTACAAAGGAATATCAAGACAATCCATACACATAACATCTATACAAAATCTAGAGAAAGAGTTAGCCAGGCTTGATACAGTAGGAAGTCTGGTTTGACCCCAGGTGTAGTTTGAGTTTAGCTTTGAACTGACCTAGAGAAGAGAGTGAGGTAATCTCAGGAGGTAGTAGGTTCCATTTTCTGCCTGCAGAGTTAGTAAAGAGAGAGTCACCGGCTAAGTTATTAGATTTACAAGTCTGGATAAGGAGTCTACTGGAAGAACGCAGTGATCTAGGGTTGTTATAAATAGTAACCAGGTTTTTGAGTGCAGGGGTGTTTTCAGGATTGTATAGAATTTTGTGTGTCATAACTAGTTGGTTATACAGTATTAGACTAGGTAGTTGGAGCCAACCAAGCCGAGATAGGTTAATGCAGTGATGTGTCCTGAAAGGAAATCCAGTAGCAAACCTGGCGATGTGATTGTAACAGATTGTGATTTTATTCAGAACAGTCTTACTAGTATTGTGGAGAAGAGGGGAAGCGTACAGGAGAGTAGAGAGAAGATAAGATCGAGCAATGGCAACTTTAGCTGGGGGAGTCAGAAAGCTATTTATTCTATACAATGAACCTAGTTTTTTATTGATGGTTTTGATCAATTGATTGACATGTAGGTCAAATTTTAAATTATTATCGATGGTGACACCCAGTAGTTTTGTAGAATGGTCTGGCAAAATTATTGTGCCATCCTTTGCTTTGATTGTAAAGTTAATGCCGCTAGACCTTTGTGTTGGAAGGAATAACAGCATTTTAGTCTTTTTGGGATTCAGTATCAGGCGACAATTTGAGAGCCAGTTTTCTATAGTGGTAAAGGTAGACTGGGTAGTTAACTGTAACTCTGTAGGAGATGTTCCTGAGCAAATTAGTGTGGAATCATCTGCATACTGGATACAGTTGACTTTAGGAATGACAGTGTTCAAGTCATTGATGAAGATAGAGAATAACAATGGGCCTAATATAGATCCTTGTGGTACACCCAGGGTGTTAGGTAGCAGGGTGGAGAGTTTGGTCTGCCATAGCACGGCCTGTTTTCTACCACTTAGGTATGAATTAAACCATTGTAGGGCTTTAGGATCTAGACAAAGAGATTGTAGGGTATTGATTAATAGTTAGTGATCCACCATATCGAATGCTTTGGACAGATCCAAAAATAGAGCTGAGGAAATAAGGTTATTATTTGTGGAGATTTATGGTGTTGGTGAAGACAAGTAGGGCTGAGGTAGTGCTATGGTGAGGTCTGAAGCCATGCTGGGTATCTGCCATTAGGTGGTTGTTAATTAGGTGTTGCATAAACTGTTTTGAATACATTTTCCATAATCTTTGCTAGAGGAGAGAGTATAGCAATAGGCCTGTAATTGGAGAGTTCTGTAGAACTGCCTCCTTTATGAAGAGGGATTACGTAGGATATTTTCCAGATATTAGGAATATTTGCTTCTGTTAGAGTGCGATTGATAAGTAGTGACACTGGGTAGGCAGTGGCGTTGGCTGATATTTGCAGGTATTCAGCTGGAAGTTGGTCAGCTGAGAGAGTTGTGGGTTTTAGTTTTCTGATTAAGGTGCGGATAAATGATGTAGCAACAGGTTGGAAGCTAAAAGAAGGTTTATTTGTAAGGGTAGAGCTACCTGGACTATGGGAACTTAGAGGCAGTTGGTTGGCTAGGGCTTGGATAGTCTCAGTAAAGAATCTGTTAAAACTGTCAGAGACTACTTCTGGTGGTTTATTGATATAGGCATCTGGGACAGGGGTGGTAGAGTGACCAGGGTGGCGAAGATTATTTAACCCTGACCAGAACTTTTGAGGGTGATTTTGATTTTCTATTTGTAGTCTGTGGTAGTATTGTTTTTTGTCTAGTAGTATGTGTTTTTTAGTTTCATTCCTAAGTTGTCTGTATTTAATTTGATCATGCGGAAGTTTAGTAGTATGCCATAAAGCCCAAGCTTTATTTCTGAGATTAATTTTAAGCCTGGTCTCTTTTGAAAGCCAAGGAGCAGCTACTGCCTTGGTTTTCTTTGAGCGAGTAGGGGCATGAAAGTTAAGAATCTCAAGGAATTTGTTGTTAAAGCAAAATTATTGGATGCTCCATTACAGCATGATACTTTGTTTGGTGTTAAGGCAGAGGAGGTGTTAAAGAAAATGGAGGATATGGCAAAATCTATGCAGACAGTAAAGGATTTCTTACAGGTACAGCCACCCAGATTTAGCAGAAATTGACCCTCTAAGAATTGGTCCTTTCCAGTGTCAGACAGACCACAAAGAGGCAGATTCAGATGCCCTAGAGGCTGGCAACAGCCCCAGGGCTCATACAGACCCAAACAGTGGGGTGCTTCTACGTCCAAAAGCGGAGAAGACAAATCACAGCCTTATAGAAAACAGTCCCAATGACTTCCCTCTGCCAATGCCAAGCACTTATTTTTTGGCAGCACCCTTAGGAGGAAAGCTAGCACTTTTTTTTCACAAAACTGGCACAAGATTACCCAGGACAAATAGGTCTTAAATATATTCTCTCAGGGCTACAGGTTCCACTTTCACACCCTTCCAAAGGCAAAAGGTATGCCAGACCTGCCACGCAATCAATGGCAAAAGGCACAAAAACAAGTTTCATCTCTCATGGACATGGGGGCTATTCAGCCAGTGCCACAAGAGCAGGGTCATGGATTTTACTCAAGACTTTTCTTAGTAGCAAGAAAGGACAAAGCCTGGAGACCAATTCTGGACCTGTCTATTCTAAATACTTTTCTGGACATTCTACAGCAGCGTCTGCCCATGCTGGACAAGAAGGCTTGGCTTGTAACTTTGGACCTCAAAGAGGCATACCTGCATGTCCTAATCAGACAATCTTGCAGAAGATACCTCAGATTCATAGCTGGCTCAGTGCACTACCAATTATCTGCACTGCCATTTGGGCCCAGGGTCTTTACAAAATGCCTGGCACCAGTAATTGCATTTTGCAGACAAAGAGGAATTCAAATATACCCCTACTAGGACGACTGCCTTATTCAAGCAAAGGACAAAGATATTCTACTAAAGCATCTGGCGTTTGTAAAAAGATTACCAATTTGCCTAGGGTACACAGTAAACGAAAAGTAATAATCAAAACCAGTGCCCTCTCAAGAGATAATATTCCTGGGTGCAAGCTTAAATACAACTGCCCAGATGGCTTATCTCACGCCAGACAAACAAAGGCATCTGACTTCTTACTTCAAAGACATGGCAACGAAGACTCAGTTATCGGCAAGAAAAATTCTGCAGGCTCTGGGCTACATGGCATCCTGCATTCTACTAATTCCATATGCAAGACTGCATATGAGGAAACTACAATGGTATCTAAAAAGTGTTTGGACTCAACATTGCTACAGCCTGGAAACCGTAATTACTCTTCTTCCCTGCCTGCAATAGGAATTTCTGTGGTGGGCACAGGCCTGTCACCACAACAAGGGAGCGTCATTTACCTTGCCCACTGCCAGGCAGACACTAACAACAGATGCATCAGATTATGCCTGGGGGGCGCACATGGCAGGAAAATGTATTCAGGTCACATGGCCCACAAAACAAATGCATCTTCATATCCATCAGATAGAGATGCTAGCTGTACAAAATGCCCTGACAGCCTTCAAGGACCTACTTCATCCAGGACAACTACTGATAAAGACTGACAATACTACAGTCATGTGGTACATAAACAAGCAAGGGGGCACACATTCCTACCCCCTCTGCAGGCAAGCCATGACTTTGTGGAACACAGCATTGACTTATCAAGTACATCTGCAAGCACAATTCTTGCCAGGAAAGACAAATACTTTGGCAGAAGAACTAAGCAGAAACCTCATGGATCCTCACGAGTGGAAACTGGATCCACAAATGTTCAACATGATAACAAGGAATTGGGGATGCCCAGACATAGATCTATTTGCCTCCCCTCACAACTGCCAGCTACAGAGATTCTGCACTCGGACTTATCACGAGCAAGCATGGAAAGTGGATGCCCTTTCATTCAGCTGGAAAGCCCTTACAGTATATGCCTTCCCTCCTCTGCCTCTCCTCTCCAAGGTACTCCTAAAGGTCAGACAAGAGAAGCCAAAAATGGTACTGATTGCCCCAGACTGGCCACGCCAGCACTGGTACCCAATCCTAAAGAGCTTGTCTCAAGGCCCAGCCTGGACATTGCCTCTAATACTTCATTTGCTGACCCAACAGAACAATCAGATCTTGCACAGCCAACTCAGAACCCTAAATCTGGCTGCATGGCAGATAATGTAATCATTCAGAACACACCTCTCTCTAAAGCGGTTATGGATGTTATTTTGGAGACCAGGAGGCCCAGCACCAGAAAAACTTATGCAGACAAATGGAAGAGATTCTGTGCTTGGAACCAAGCGCAGGGAATTGACTCGCTTAAACCAAATATTCCTCAGATTTTACAATAC
>NC_056744.1:339218562-339303562 GCF_019279795.1 Protopterus annectens | reverse complement strand
CGCTGGCAGTGATGTCTGGTCTTTCTTTGGTGCTGCCATCGGCACTGTTGGCTTGAGCTCCTGTGCATTCTGTGTCGATTGTTCTTCGGCTCTTTACTCTGGGGTTGATGACTGAGAATTGGGCTGATTGCACACCTTTTTTTGATACCATTTCTAGAGTTTTTGGCCTTCCATCCATTGGGACTGAGAGCACTGATGGCTGCTGAGTGTTGAGGCTTCACTAATGCCTGTATTAGGGTTACTTGTCTTTTTTGTCTGGATCTTGGTGCTGATGCTGATCTCAAGCTTGGTGCCCTAGTCCTGCCTGCACACACATCCTTTGGTGTTTACCACACTGCACCGTTTGCTTTGACTCAAAACTGTTTCCAAGCTGCCTGTCTTGTTGCTTCCTGGCATTATGACAGAAGACTTAAAAGATGTCAACAAAACAAAAATGCAAGAGAATGTCTGGACCATAATCTTCCTTTGCCTTTTCCTCCCTGAATAGGTCCCAACTGAAGGCTATGGGAAGAAGTGGTGCAAGACGACAGACTCCACATGGGACTTCAGAGAGCAAAATGCTAGTAAAGAGGCTGAGGGTTATTCCCAAACTAACCCCACCCAGTTACCCCAAATTCCAGAATATTTTACAAATATTGCAGGACAAAAGGGGTTAGCCAGTTACTTCCCTGTTCCTCTCACCATCTGTTAACAGTCTGCAGGAAATGTTCAGGTCTCTCACGCTTGCCTTCCTTGATGGTACCTCCTGTGGATCAGATGGTGGCTCTGGTTACAGAGAAAGCATGGAGAAACCTGACCTTGTTTGGCTAGAAGCCAGATAAAATCCCCTGGATACTTACGGACTGGAAATTTTGGGTGTAGAGTTGCATGGTGGATTCTGTATTCTCTGAGGCAGCATTAAAATACTCACACTCTATAGAACCCTGTGGTCCACCAGCTAAAGATGGTGTTGATGGCTTTGGAGTGTTATGAGAAGAACACCTGTGAATTCTGTGTGTTCATTTTAGGGCAGTTAGCTACCAGGAGAATATTTTGAGATTCCAATGAACTGTTTTGGATAAACTGTTTTAGGCTCTAGAAAAGGTACAAGACACAGAGCTTAAAGGGCAGTCATTTCCAGCATCTGTGCTGCCCATCATGCATCTTGTTCACAGTGCATCGGGTGGTGCAGCAAAGGCAGGTGTCAGTCATTGCATTGTGTACCATTTTGCCTAGCTTTGCCTAACTTGTTTTATAGAAAATTCATGGCCTGCGTCCCTTAATTCCCTGTTCAACTCATGTGACTTACTTGGGCTTCTAGTTAAGGAAAAGCTGGAGGAAGGTGAAAATGAGAGACAAAGCATTGCCGCTGTCTTTGTCATGTCTACAACTCCTTTTTGTTCTTTTTCAAGGATTCTGAAGCATCTGCATCAGATGTGCTTCCAGCTACCGCCAACTGTGAGGAAGAAATGAAGGCAGGTATTGTGGTGACTGCCGTGAATGAGACCAGCCCAATGACAAGAATTCCCACTAGAACCAGGGGTTTTACAGCCTCCAATCAGGGTTGAGCAACTAGTTTCCAGAAACCTTGCCTGACTTCTCCACTCAGGTGATAGTTTTGGGGGGTGGGGTGTTTACACCTTACATCTGCCAGCATGGAAGGCCATCACACATAACGGGATGATATTGGACATAGTATCTCGAAACTGCATAATCCCCTTTCTGTTCCCCTCGGCCACAAACACACACATGACCAGAAAGTTACCGAACATTTGGGAGAAAGTAGGCTATATAACCCCGTAGGATGTGTGGTATGTGCTTTGTTAAAAGAATCATTGTCAGTGAACCGCCAGTTAATAATAATACTATTTATTAACCGGTTTGTCCCACTGGATATGATCCCTTTTCAGGGGTGACCAGGGAGCACTGGCTGGTTAAGTGACGTACAAGAACTGTAGCTTTCAAACTTAACTTCTCCACCAGCTAGATCACAAATCTCTGTTTCTTTGTAAAAGGTTCTTCTGATTTATCTCAAGTACTTGTCATATGTATTACTTAATAATAAGCATATTACCTTGATCACCCATATCTCAAAAGAAAATTAATTTCTTATCTGTTCATTGTTATGGGTCATTCTGGAAAGGACGCCGGGTTGTGGCTGCCTGGTGTGAAGAACTCAGCTGTGCACGTCCCCCCCCCCATCTCCACTCAGAGCAAGTAGTGAAGGGCTGAGGATAGGAGTAACTGTAACACTCATTGTTGATGAGATGTTTGTCATGTTTTGAATATGTACTTGATCAGGGTTTCCTGCCAGCTTCAAGCTATGCATGCCTTACTAATCCTTCTTCCATGTGCTGTTAGCAATGTGTTAGAACAGCTGTCAACTGAGTGCATGCTTTACTGAGACTCTGCTGTTACTGAATGCATGCTGAGACTCCTGCCTCTGGGCACACCATTTGTTTTTTGCTGACAGCAAGAAGTTATGTGTTGGAGCCCCTACTTTCACTTGTTTTATTTTTTCTAAGCTGTACTTCTTTTAGAGGCTGACAGCTGTTTCATCTTGGTGTTAAGGCCATTAGAATGATTGAATGCTCAGTAAAGCACCAGTCCAATAAGTCACAATAAAACTGTATTTTATGGATTATTTAGCATAATGCTGCATCTGGAGTAACAGTATTTGACAGTGCTATCAGTCCAGGGACTAGTGGCCTTGTTTAGACCTCCTTTTCTTGTAGTGTGCAGTTACGGCACTGTTTATCTGCTGTAGATCCTAGTGTAAGAAAGGAATAGTGTTCCGAGAATGAAGATGGTGCTCTTACTCAAGCAAAGAACCAAGTGAAGTGATGTGTATATTGTCTGTCTTTTGTTGACCAGATTAGTCCCAGTAGGCTGGTAGCATCTTTTCAGGAAAGAGCAGTGGTTGTGGTTATACTAGTGGGGAAAATTGGTCAGGGCATCAGAGAACTTCCTCTAATCTTTTCAATAGATGCCATGAGATCTTTTACATCCACCTGAGCTACCACCACCTCAAGCAGATGGTACCTTGGTTTAATGCCTCATCTAAAGGATGGTGCACACAGGGTTGTAGCACCCCTCTGCTGCTGTGGTGCTGTATTAGCAACCCACTTACCTTGAGTAGTAATAGAACCCATAAACTTCTGGTCTTCCAGCACCAAAGGTGAGTGCACTGCTTGCTGTTCCACTGCCAATGACAATTTCTTTTTTGTAAGAGAACAGAGATGTTTTTCTTTTGCCCCCCCCCTCCCCCATGTTGCCCGCCATCAGCCATATCTTGGAGCTCTCCTCTTCAATTTACTGTCCCTCCTTCCATGACACCTCAGGTTTAATGCCTTAATAATGGGACCTTGTTTAGTCGAGAGCATCAGTGTGCAAGTTAATGTGGTTGGGGGAGAAGACACCAGCATGACCCAGTATGGCACCATCCTCATTCTGACAGCAGCAGAAAACATTTTTTCTTTATGTCCCACTCGCTCTCTTGCTAAACCCAGCTTGCTGTGATATCTGTGCTGAGTTAGTAACTCATCAACTTGCTTCTACATTCCCAGGCCTTTTTTTAAACACTAGAGTTCTGTCTGCACTGACCCCTCTCCCTTGAAACATTGGTAAACTGGCAAAATACCTGTCACACCTATGCCTGTGAGACACTCCTCAAGGAAATTGGAGAATTTAATTCCAGCTCTTATTGGTACAGACACGCACGCACAGACAGACAGACACGCACGCACAGACAGACACGCACGCACAGACAGGCACGCACGCACAGACAGGCACGCACGCACAGACAGGCACGCACGCACGCACAGACTGGCACGCACGCACAGGCACAGACAGGCACGCAGACAGACAGACACGCAGACAGACAGATAGACACGCAGACAGACAGATAGACACGCAGACAGACAGATAGACACGCAGACAGACAGACAGACACGCAGACAGACGCAGACAGACACGCACGCAGACAGGCACGCAGACAGACAGGCACGCAGACAGACAGGCACGCAGACAGACAGGCACGCAGACAGGCACGCAGACAGACAGGCACGCAGACAGACAGGCACGCACGCAGACAGACAGGCACGCACGCAGACAGACAGGCACGCACGCAGACAGGCAGGCACGCACGCAGACAGGCAGGCACGCAGACAGACAGGCAGGCACGCAGACAGACACGCACGCAGACAGACAGACACGCACGCAGACAGACAGACACGCACGCAGACAGACAGACACGCACGCAGACAGACAGACAGACACGCACGCAGACAGACAGACAGACAGACAGACACGCACGCAGACAGACACGCACACAGACAGACAGGCACGCATGCAGACAGACAGACACGCACACTTGACCAGGAAGTTCTGTAAATGTAGTATTTGAGTAGGACTGTTTCTGAAAATTTTCAGAACTTAATGGTGTGTAAGCTGTTTAATGCAATCATTAATTTGTGTTGCTCACTAGATTATTGGTTCACTGTCATATGTGTGCGCACACACACAAAGCACAACAAGAAATAAATGCACAACTTAAAACATAAAAAAAAAAAAAAAATTCTTGATGAGAGAAGTATTACATTACATCCTTAAAGTACAGATGGTCATTTGTACAATCGTTGCCAAACTTGGTCTGTAGCAAAACCTTTTCTCTTATAGGTTCATAGGTAGGTATTAGGCTATCGGCCAAAGGGCCTAAGTAGCCTAGCTTACACCAACCCAAGAAAGTTAATTTCTTGTGCCCCTGTCGAGCAGAGCCACAGAAGTGATCCCCGGGGTGTATTTCCTAGTTCCCATCCACTCCAGATTTTTCTCGAAGAGTGTTAATGAGGAACTTTGCTTGACATAGATGGTTAGCTTGTTCCAGAGTATGGGAAGTCTCTGGGACAGGAATCTATCCCTCCAGCATATCCTGTTTATTGTGATGACAAGGTTTAAGTCCCTAGAGCATGTAGCTCGGAGGAATTGAGATTTCTATAGGTGTAGCATGTCCAACAGCTCTGGGTTTGACATAGCTTTATGTGTTAGGCAGAGATCATCAACGCAGCCTGGGATGTTGTCTGGTCCCCTGGATGCTGTGTTTTTGGCTCTAGAGAGTGCTGGTTTTACCTGTGTAGTTGTGATTACAGGGACTCTGCATTCTTCCTGTATAGATATGGGCCCTTTTGGGGGTGAAGGAGGGTAGAGTGAGCACTGAACCTATCTGCCAAGATGTTGGCAATATCGGTTGGTTCTGTAATTTTTGTGCCATTGTGCTGTAACTCAGAGCAGATCTGGGTGTTACCATTGAGGTTCTTGACATAGCTATAGAATGCTTTGTGGTTGTCCTTAGAATCAGTGGCGATCTTGTTTTTGTAGCTAGCTTTGGAGGATCTTATAAGGGATCTCAGCTTCTTACTGAGGCTGACCAAGGGTGCTCCTCCACTCATGGGATTTTACTCTCTTTTGCAACAGTTTCTTCTGTTGTAGAGTTTGTTTATGGCAGGGGACCACCAGATTAGCTTCCTTTTTTGGAGGATAGCGTCTTGGTTCTGTTTGGGATAGCACGATCCATGCACTCGTGTAAGTGCTTATAGAGTGCATTTGTGTAGGGTTCAGCACTTGTAACTGTATTGTCCATCTGCATGGGTGTCATGAAATTCGCCACTTCTGTCTTAAGAAGCATGAAGTTGGCTTTGGAGAATATTTTTACCATGGTTTCCTTTATGGGTTCTTCCCTCATTAGCAGTATTCACCATTCGCATTCACAGAGCTATTTGTATTCAGTGAAGGGGAGAGAGAGAACATTAAAGGCCATGCATACACAACTATGCAGATAAAAGCAACCCGTCCCAAAAGTAATATAAAAAAAAATCTCAACTGCCATTTTTCCTGTTTTAGCGCTTTTAGTTGAAAAGGGATGAAGCTTCTGTATTAGTTTAGTATTATTTAAGTAATCTGTAAACTGATTCTTTGCTTCAGACCACTGGGCATGATGCTCAGACTAAATCACGCCTTGTAGATAGCTCATAGTCTTTTCTGTGAAACAAGTTTAGGGATTTGGTGGCTTCACCAATGGAGATTCTATCCTCATGCATCATCTGAACAGACCTCTGAAGAGTTGCAAGAAAAATTGCTTTATCACATTCATCTGTTCAGGGAATAATTTGTCTTGTTCATGGACTATGCACAGGTCTCCAGATTATTTTTTTAATTCCAGCAGATGGGTAATAATCAACAGAGAATGAAGTGAAGTCCATCCATCAGACATCTTTCCAAGTGAGACATCAGTAAATGCAGTTTGTTATAGAGTGCCATTTTCAGAGTCACTTCTTCTGATTTCAGTTTCTACTCCAATTTATTTAATTTGTAAGTATTCTGTACAGTGACTTGATATGTGTTAAATGGCACACATTTGATATTTGCATCACACCTGCTTAATCAAACAACCCAAAGAATTTGACACTTGAGTATCTGTGTCAGTGGGTACTGATGGCTGCTTGGGTTGGAAAGCCCTGGTAGAATTTGCAGGGACAAGATGGGATTTCTTTTAAATTAGATTTCCTGTTTTGTACATATGGAATTTTCTAAGAAAATAAGTTTCATGGCAATTAAGCAAAAATAATCGTGCTCCTGTCATCTAATCTGAAAAATATTTTTTAGGTGGGAATCACAGATCCGGTGTTGTCTTTTTCATCTGGGTTCAACCTGTGGGTTATTGGATCTGACTCGGATTGGATGCCAGCCAGATGTTCATCGTGTTTCACTGTTGCAGTCATGACTGTAGGGTTCTCCCCTGCCGGCAGGCAGTCCTCGGTCGGCCAGAATCCCAAAGTCTGGGTCCAGCGTCGGCTGTTCAACCACGCTCCCTGACGTCAGAGTGCCAGGAGTACAAAGCTGACAGCCGACGCCATGTTTTCCAGTCTTTCTTGCCGTGTGGTGATAGCAGTTCGCAAGAGCCGGTCGGCTGACTCCTTACCATTTTTTCTGAAAAACTTCAGTCCGAAGACTTTCTTCTCCACTCAAAGCTAAGTACCCCGTTGGGGAAACTTTTTCTTGCTCCCGTCCAATGTCAGAAAAAGTTAATAATTGTATTTCATGTGGGAAGCAAATACCTCATAAGGATTTTCATTCTTACTGTATTCCTTGCTTAGGCCCTGACCACGACGTAGCTAGTTGTCGGTTTTGTGCTAGATTAAATCAACGTACAATTAAACGAAGGTACGATTTTGCATTTCATTACTTCGGTAGGCGTTTTAACTACAAAATGTCATCTGATACGGTTCCGGCTACCGGAGTTCACAAACGACGCAAGGATAAAGACAGGCTTCCGAGGTCCAAATCTGACGATTTCGTACAAGCAGAGCCAGCTTCAGGTTCGGCCGTCATCAGTGAGGCGCTTTTGCAGCCCCTGTCTTCGGCCATTTCGGAACCGATGGCCAAAACGGACTCCCACGAGGAGCCAACTAGGCCTTTGAATATTTCTATTGCAGGACCTTCGGACAATGCTCCTTCGGATGGGTCCGGAGCCGCTGTGCAGGTACCGGCTTCCGAAGGGGTTTTCAGGCCTACTCAGCTTCTAATAAAGGCAAAGCCAAAGACAAAGCAAAGACTCCTTCCAAATCAAAGACTGCAACACAGGCCTCTTCTGAACTGGCTCCCAAGTCACAGAAACAGTTACTTAAGATGGCAGAGGATTTACTTACTATGTTTAGGGGTTCACATCCCCCTCCAGATAAAAGGCCAAGGCAGAAAGTGTATTATGATTCCTCTGATCAGGCTTCTGTTTCTTCAGTTTCTTCTTCTGACCAGGAATATTCTTTCCCTCCTTATGAGGATTCTGATGCTGAAGAATCCATTCCTTCAGCTTCTCCCCCTGAGGATTTCTCTTTTGGGGAAACTTTGCATGAAATGAGGGAACATTTCCACTGGGAAGGACAGGAGTATTCGGAATCTAAGAAGAGACTAAGGGATTTTCTTCTTCTCCCCCAACATAGACCCCTGGCTATTCCTCCTGTTTTGGATATTGTGGATGATGCTTTTTTGGAGGCTAACTTAACCCCTGACTCTTTTCCTCCTGCTCCTGTTAAGCCTGATAGATATTACAGGGTTTCTAATTCCCGCAAGTTTTTATACAAGAACCCTGCTGCTGACCCTGAAACCATTTCTCAGGGTCCTAAGGGAGTTAAGGCCGCTTCTGCCAAAAACCCCATTCCCACTGAGAAGGATTCTAGATCTTTAGAAAGATGGGGCAAAAAAAGTGTACACTTCTGCTACTTTATCCATTAGGGCTTTAAACTGTCAGTTTCATATGCTGAAATACCAGCAATTTCTCTTGTCTGTTTTAAAACAAAAGCTTACTTACATTTCTGCCTGTGCAGATGATAAGGAATTACATGACTTAATGCATGCCACTGAGCAAGCAGGGAAGCATGATTTACACTGTGGATTTGATGCCTTGGAGGCTTCTTGTAGGGCTGCTGCCTCCGGCACAGGTATTAGAAGGCATGCATGGTTAAAGGAACAAAATTTGCCAGAACAAGTAAAAGCTAAATTATTGGATGCTCCTGTTCAGCATAATGTTTTGTTTGGATCAAAAGCTGAAGAGGTGATTAAAAAGATGGAGGACAAGGCAAAATCCATGCAAACAGTTAAAGATTTCTTACAAGTACAGCCACCCAGATTTAGCAGGAATTGGCCTACACAAAATTGGTCCTTTCCCAATACAGACAGGCCTCAGAGGGGTAGATATAGACGCACCCGAGGAAGGCCTCAAACACAAGCTTCTTACAGACCAAGACAGTGGACTGCTTCCACCCCTAGGGGAGGAGAAGGACAGGTCACAAACTCATAGGAAACAGACTCAATGACTCCCTCTGTTGGGCTGCAGGAACTTCTTGCCTGGAAGCCCCTCTCGGAGGAAAACACTCTCTTTTTCATCGAAATTGGACTCGTATAACCCAAGACAAGTGGGTTCTGGATGTGGTTTCAAGAGGTTACAAATTCCATTTTCATACCCTGCCAAGGCCAAGCGGATGGCCAGACCCTCCAAAACATCAATGGACAGAGGCCTTAAACCAGGTGAAAGCTCTTTTGGCTATGAAAGCCATAGAACTAGTTCCACTTTCAGAGATGGGACAAGGTTTTTACTCAAGGCTCTTTCTAGTCCCCAGGAAGCAAAACTCATGGCAACCCATTCTGGATCTGTCAGTCTTGAACACCTTTCTAGAGATTACAAAATTCAAGATGCTTACTGTACAGCAGCTACTTCCAATGCTGTCCAAAAATGCATGGATGGTAACTTTGGATGTAAAGGAGGCATATTTACACATTCCCATCAGGCAGGATCGCAGAAAATACCTCAGGTTCAAGGCCGGATCGAGGCACTTTCAATTCTCTGCGCTGCCCTTTGGATTGTCTACTGCGCCCAGGGTCTTCACCAAATGCCTGGCTCCAGTAGTAGCTTACTGCAGACTCAAGGGAATTCAAATTTACCCTTATCTGGACGACTGTCTTATTCAGGCAGACAACAAGGAGGTTTTACTCAAGCATCTACGGTTTGTTCAGGATCTCCTCAAGTTCCTGGGATTCACTGTAAACATAAAAAAGTCAAATTTGACACCCTCACAACAGATAATTTTTCTGGGCGCTTCTTTAAACACAACAACCCAGATGGCTTTTCTGACATATGAAAAACAGTTTCTGCTGGCTTCAACTTTCAAAACCTTGGCAACTTTAACTCGGCTATCTGCAAGGAGATTCCTGCAGGCTTTGGGTTACATGGCCTCCTGCATCCTTCTCGTACCATATGCAAGACTACACAAAATACAGTGGTACCTAAAAAGTGTATGGTCTCAGCATTGCCACAGTTTAGACATACGGATCTCCGTCCTGCCTTGTCTTCAAAAGGAATTCCTTTGGTGGTCCAAGGCATGCACTCTAAACAAAGGGGGAAACCCTTCTGTCTGCCTCCTGCCACTCAGATTCTAACCACGGATGCCTCGGATTATGCTTGGGGAGCCCATTTTCAGGGCAACTGTCTGCAGGGCCTTTGGACAAAGGATCAGAAGCACCTGCATATCAATTTAAAGGAAATGTTAGCCATTCAGAAAGCTCTAATGGCCTTCAGGAATCTTCTGCAACCAGGACAACTACTGATATGGACAGACAACACCACAGTTATGTGGTACATAAACAAGCAAGGGGGATCTCATTCCTACCCCCTTTGCAGACTAGCCATGGATCTTTGGAACACAGCTCTAGCTTGCAATCTGGACCTTCAAGCTCAGATGTTCTTCATCTCACATTGCTGCAGTCCTTACACTTGGGTAGTCCGCTGTCCTCGGTCGGCCCGAATATCAAAGTATAAGGCTGACGTCGGTCAAGGCGCATTTGACTGACATCAGGACGTCAGGGTACAAATGCGCATGACCGACGTCATATCCTCAGTCTTTTTTGCCGCATGGTCCGATGCAGAAGCAGCGTTGCAAGTGCCAGTTGGCGTTCTGAAATTTTTAGAATTCGTAGTTTCAGACCGAGTCAAAGTTGGCTAAGTACCCCGTTGGGGAATATTTTAGTTTTTTCTTGCCTCAGTGGTTTACCGGATGTCAGAAAAAGTGAATAACTGTATTTTTTGTGGGAAACAGATACCGCATAGAGATTATCATACTTTGTGTATTCCTTGTTTAGGACCTGAGCACGACGTTGTTGGGTGTCGCTCTTGTGCTAGATTCAATAAGCGCACTATAAAGAGAAGGTTAGATTGTGCCAGGTTAGTCTTCGGGAAGCGGTGTAATTATAAAATGCCGTCGGATGCTCCGACGCCCGCTTCTTCGAAGAAGCGCAAGGACAAAGCTGCTAAACCTAGGCTAGAAGAACCGTCCGTTCTGGACGCCGGTTCTTTAGAGGTGTCAGTGGAGCCGGTGGTTCCGCCGGAGGTTTCTTTGGAGTCCCAGGGAGAGACTTTGTTATTGCAGGATGTGGCCTCTCAGGAGGCAGGTCAGGCCGAAGGGGCTTCTCAGGTTACTGTACTCCCCTCCCTTCCTAGGGTGGTTAGGCCCTCTCCTTCTGTTTCCAAGGCTTCTCCCAGAGGCAGGCCAGGTTTAGCTTCAGTTGGTGTCACCCCTAGTTCTTCAGGAACTGTGCCCAAGAAGCATATGCTTAAAATGGCAGAAGATTTGATTACTTTGATTAGAGGTTCTTTGCCCCTCCTGATAAGAGACCAAGGGTGGAACCTGAGCTAGGGAGTTTTGAGCAGGCTTGGATGTTTCAGAGTCTTCGGCTGAAGACTTGCAGGAGTATTCTCCTTATTCTGATTCTGATGTGGATGATTCTACTCCTTCTGCTTCTCCTCCTGAGGATTTTTCTTTTCAGAGACTCTTCATTCCATGAGGGAGCATTTTAAGTGGGAAGGTCAGGACTTCTCGGATTCCAGGAAAAGGCTTAGGGAATTTTTGTTTTACCCCAGCATAGGCCTTTACCTATTCCTCCTGTTCTGGATGTGGTAGAAGATTTTTTGCAGAGGCTTCTCTTAATCCTGATTCTTTGCCTCCTGCTCCTGTTAAACCGGATAGGTATTACAGGGTGCCTGAAGCTCATAAGTATCTTTTTAAGAGTCCTAGGGCAGACCCAGAAACTGTTAGTCAGGGGCCTAAAGGTGTTAAGGCTTCTGTTGTTAAAAATCCGGTTCCTCCAGATAAAGAGGCCAGAGCTTTGGATAGATGGGGAAAGAAAGTTTATACTTCTTCCACCCTAGCTATGAGGGCTTTGAATTGCCAGTTTCACATGTTGAAATACCAAAACTATCTCCTTTCACAATTGAAGTCTAAGGTAGATGCTCTGGCGGAAGGTATTGAGTGTAAAGAGTTACAAGATTTAGTACATGTTTCTGAACAGGTGGGTAAGCATTCTTTGCAATGTGGTTTTGATGCTGTACAGGCCTCGTCTAGGGTGGCTGCCACTGGGTCAGTTCTTCGCAGGCACGCCTGGCTGAGGGATCAGAATTTATCTGACCATGTTAAGACAAGGATTTTAGATGCTCCTTTACAATCTGATGTGTTGTTTGGTTCTCCTGTTGAGGCAGTCTTAAAGAAAATGGAAGACAAGGCTAAGTCTATGCAGACTGTTAAAGATTTTTTGCAGGTTCAGCCTCCCAAGTTTAGTAGAAATTGGCCTACCAAGGGGTGGACGTATCCTTCTTATGATTCCCAGTCTAGGGGTAGGTCTAGACGTGGTAGGGGCAGAGCTCAGGTCTCTTTCAGGCCTAGAACAGGGAGTTCACCTGCACAGTCTTCGGGTGAGGGCAGGGGTCAGTCCTTTCGTAAACAGACCCAATGACCTACCTTTTCAGCTGCCAGAGCTTTCTCGTCTGGCAGCACCTTTGGGAGGAAGGTTGGCACTTTTCAAGGAAAATTGGAGTTTGATTACCCAAGACAGATGGGTATTGGATATCATACACCACGGTTACAGGTTTTATTTCCATACCTTGCCTCCTTTCAAAGGCATGCCAGACGTTCCTCCTCAACAAAGAATAGAGGCTCACAAACAAATTTCTCTGTTACTTCAAATAGGGGCCATACAGCCGGTCCCTATGCCAGAAGTGGGCCTAGGATTTTATTCTCGCCTGTTCCTAGTACCAAAGAAAGGGAACACGTGGAGACCAATTTTGGATTTATCTACCCTCAACACTTATCTGGACATTCCCAAGTTCAAAATGTTGACGTTACAACAGCTTTTACCTCTGCTGGGCAAAGATCATTGGATGGTAACTTTGGATCTCAAGGAGGCTTACCTTCATGTTCCTATCAGACTGAGTTGCAGGAAGTATCTGCGTTTTCGAGCTGGGACTTCTCATTATCAGTTCTCTGCATTGCCCTTTGGCTTATCTACTGCCCAGAGTGTTCACGAAAGTTCTGGCTCCAGTGATAGCTTTCCTCAGGCTAAAAGGAATACAGATCTATCCTTATTTGGACGATTGCCTGATTCTGGCTCAAGGAAGGGACGAGCTTCTTCATCATTTGGAATATGTGATAGCAGTGCTAAGATGCCTGGGGTATTCTGTGAGCGAAATAAAGTCCAGTCTAGTACCCTCTCAGGACATGTGCTTTCTGGGTGTAAGACTGAACACAGCCTCCCAGATGGCCTTTTGACCCCGGACAAACAAAAGAATCTTTCCCTTTACTTTCATCAATTGTCTCATCAGTCCAGGCTGACTGCAAGGACAGTCCTTCAAGCCTTGGGGTTCATGGCATCTTGTATTCTGGTGCTTCCCAATGCCAAACTGCATATGAGGAAGTTACAATGGTATCTCAAAAATGTATGGACACAGCACTGCCAGGATCTGGACACTGTCATTCAAATAATACCTTGCATTCAAAAGGAATTGTTGTGGTGGGCTCAGGAATGTCACCTAAACAAGGGACTCTCTGTGACCCGGCCAGAGGCGAGTCAGATTCTAACGACAGATGCCTCAGACAAAGCTTGGGAGCTCATCTGAATGGAAAGTGGATACAAGACAAGTGGCCTGCCAGACTACAACATCTACATATCAACTTGAAGGAGATGTTAGCAGTCCAGTTTGCATTAATAGCTTTCAAGGATTTACTTCTTCCAGGGCAGGTGTTGATTCTAACAGACAACACAACTGTCATGTGGTACATCAACAAGCAAGGGGGAACACATTCTTATCCTCTATGCAGGCAAGCAATGATTTTGTGGGAGACTGCTCTCAGTTTACAGCTAAATCTTCAGGCAAGGTTTCTGCCGAGCACAGAACTCCTTAGCAGATGTGTTGAGCAGGCAATTATGGATCCCCACGAGTGGAAATTGGATCCTCATGTATTTCAGAAATTGACAGTGTCATGGGGAACTCCAGACATAGATCTGTTCGCTTCTCCACTAAACCACCAGCTGCCAAAGTTTTGCACGAAAAGGTTTCATCCCACAGCTTGGAAAGTGGATGCTCTTTCTTTCAATTGGAGCAATCTTCATGTTTATGCCTTTCCACCTCTGCCTCTCCTCCCAAAGGTACTACTAAAGGCCAGACAGGACAAGCCAAGGATGATTTTGATAGCTCCAGATTGGCCTCGACAGCATTGGTACCCATTACTGAGAAGCCTGGTACGGGAACCTCCATGGCCTTTGCCTTCGATTCCACACCTGTTGTCTCAGGAGGACAGTCATTTGCTCAATGTCAAGCTTCACTCTCTGCACCTAACAGCCTGGCATATTCTGTTTTGAACCATAGTGGGTCTCAACTTCCACAGCAAGTTTTGAATGTTATTTTGGAAGCTAGAAGGCCTAGTACAAGGAAAGTGTACGCAGATAAATGGAAGAGATTTTTATTTTGGAGTGCAGCAAAGGATTTGGATGTTTCTGAGCCTAATTTAAGTGTGGCTGTTCAATATCTTACTGAGTTACTGGACAAAGGTTTGTCCTTCTCTTCTATTAAGGTTCATGCTGCAGCAATTTCGGCTCACTATGATTGTGACCCACCATTGTTTTCTCATCCTTTGTTCAAGCAATTTCTTAGAGGGGCAAAGAATATAAGACCCCACGTGAGCTCCTACTCCTGCTTGGGATCTCAATTTTGTGTTGGAGAAACTCACTCTACAACCTTTTGAGCCTGCAGCTACTACCGAGTTGAAATATTTATCATGGAAGACTGCTTTTTTGTTGGCCATTACCTCTGCAAAAAGGGTTTCTGAGTTGCAGGCCCTTATGGCAGTTGAGCCTTTCTTAATTTTCCATAAGGATAGGGTATCTTTACGTACTAATCCTTCCTTTATGCCTAAAGTGGTTTCTAGTGTGGCTTTAAACCAAACTATTCATTTGCCTACTTTTTATGCAAATCCCCAAAATAAAGGGGAAAAGATTTTGCACACTTTAGATGTACACAGGCAGTTGCGATATTATTTGGACAGAACTAAAGGGTTCAGGCAGTCTCAGCAGTTATTTGTTTCTTTTGCTTTGAGTTCTCAGGGCAAGCCTGTGTCAAAACAAACTATTTCTAAGTGGATTGGGTTTTGCATTGCTTTCTGTTATTCCCATCATGGCAAGGAGATTCCAGCTGGGATTAGGCCTCATTCCACTAGGGCTACTGCCACTTCGACAGCTTTTTTGAGGGGGGTGGCAACTAAGGATATTTTGGAGGCAGCTACTTGGAGTTCAGTGCATACTTTCTCTAGGCATTATCACCTACCACTTTATTCTAAGTCTAGGGCTGGTTTTGCCACTGCTGTTTTGCAGGGCATTTTGGCAGCTCCTGCTTCCTTATAGTTTGGCCATCCTCCCTTACCTCTGCTTTGGGATTCTACCCAAATGTAAGGACTGCAGCAATGTGAGATGAAGAACATAGTACAGTTTTGTACCTACCATAAATGTAGATGTTCGAAGATCCACATTGCTGCAGTCCAATTCCTCCTCCTTCCCTCTGTAGTTAGAGGCGGTTGTGTGGGTTGGGTTGTCAATATGGTGTATATTGTATATATTGTACATATTTTTAGTGCTAGGATGGTTGGTTGTTTGTTTGCTGTCTTTTGGTTTTGACCTTTCTTTTTAGGGTCTTCTGACATCTGGGGCAAGAAAAGACTGAGGATATGACGTCGGTCATGCGCATTTGTACCCTGACGTCCTGATGTCAGTCAAATGCGCCTTGACCGACGTCAGCCTTATACTTTGATATTCGGGCCGACCGAGGACAGCGGACTACCCAAGTGTAAGGACTGCAGCAATGTGGATCTTCGAACATCTACATTTATGGTAGGTACAAAACTGTACTTTTCTGCCAGGGAAGCCAAACTTCCTGGCAGACAGTCTGAGCAGAAACCTTTCAGATCCACACAAATGGATGCTGGACACCGAAATATTCAGGATGATAACAGCAGTCTGGGGATGTCCTCACATAGACCTCTTTGCATCCCATCTCAATCATCAACTACAGAATTTTTGCACAAGCTTGGAAAGTGGATGCACTATCATTCAGTTGGAGAAACCTCTCGGGATATGCCTTTCCGCCTCTTCCTCTTCTTCCACGGGTATTATTAAAGCTCAAACAGGACAAACCCAAGATGATAATCTTGTTGGCCCCAAATTGGCCTCGACAGTTTTGGTACCCCACTCTGAAAAACCTTTGTCTGGAGCCCCCTTGGGTCTTACCACAGACTCCGAACCTTCTGTCCCAACATCAGGGTCAGGTTCTACACTCCCATGTCAGCACTCTCAGCCTGGCGGCCTGGTTAATCCAGGGCCTTTGATTTCTTCTCTCCTACCCAAGCAGGTTATGGATGTCATTTTAGAAGCCAGACATCCTAGCACTAGAAAATCTTATGCAGGAAAATGGAAAAGATTTTGTTCCTGGATGCAGGCTCAGGATTCTGATCCTCTTCTTCCGAACATTCCTTTAATTTTACTTTACTTGACAGATCTCTTACAAAAGGGTCTTTCTATCTCTTCCATTAAGATACATGCTTCTGCTATTTCCGCTCATTATAATACAGACCCTCCAATCTTTTCCCACCAGCTCATGAGACAATTTCTCAGAAGAGCTAAGAATTTAAGACCTCCTAGATCTCCTCCCATTCCTGCTTGGGATCTCAACTACGTTTTGGAAAAGCTCACCTTGCCTCCTTTTGAGCCTGCTGCCTCTTCTGACATCAAGTTTTTATCTTGGAAAACAGCCATCCTGTTAGCCCTGACCTCTGCCAGGAGAGTTTCAGAGTTACAAGCTCTTATGGCTGTGGAACCGTATATTATTTTTCATTAAGACAGGGTGTCTTTGAGGACTAATCCTACCTTCATGCCTAAGGTGGTTTCCAAAGTGGCTTTAAATCAAACTGTCCATTTGCCAACTTTTTTCCCCACTCCTCAAAATAAAGGGGAAAGGATCTTACATTCCTTGGATGTACACAGACAACTACGTTTTTACCTGGACAGAACCAAGGACATGAGAAAATCAGAGCAATTGTTTGTTTCTTATGCTTCAAGTTCCCAAGGTAAAGCCATTTCAAAACAGACCATTTCCAAATGGATTGCTCATGGAATCAGATTTTGTTATTCACACCATGGAAAGCAAATCCCAGGGAGTATACGGACTCATTCCACCAGAGCTGCTGCCACTTCTGCTGCCTTCCTCAGGGGAGTTCCTACCAAAGACATTTTGGAAGCTGCAACTTGGAGTTCAGTGCATACTTTTTCAAAGCACTACAATCTACCTCTCTACTCTAAGTCTAGGGCAGGCTTTGCCTCTGCAGTCTTGCAGGGCCTTTTAGCCGCCCCTTCTACTTTATGACCACCTCCCTTTCCTTCTGCTTTGGGATTCTACCCTACAGTCATGACTGCAACAGTGAAACACGATGAACATAGTACAGTTGTGTACACCTACCATAAATGTAGATGTTCGAGTGTCTTCACTGTTGCAGTCTGGGTTTCCCTCCCTCCTGTCCCCTCTTATTTTTACTTTTGTGTGGTTCCTTTTTTCACAATTTTTCTGAGGTGTATTTGCAAAGGATATGGGACCTTTCTCATTTTGGGACTCCTGACATCTGGGGCAAGAAAACTGGAGAACATGGCATCGGCTGTCAGCTTTGTACTCCTGGCGCTCTGACGTCAGGGAGCGTGGTTGAACAGCCGACGCCGGACCCAGACTTTGGGATTCTGGCCGACCGAGGACTGCCTGCCGGCAGGGGAGAACCCTACAGTCATGACTGCAACAGTGAAGACACTCGAACATCTACATTTATGGTAGGTGTACACAACTGTAGTTTTCCTAGACTTCAACTCACCTCCTCTACCCATAACCCCCCACATCAGTAGAATTGCCTCATATCTAGTTTGTTGCCAGCAGCTCCGTGTTTTGCTTCTTTCTGTAGCTCCTCTGTTTTTATTGTTAATGTTAGTGTGTGTGTGTTAATTGCTAGTGATGGGTTTGCTTCTCTTCTGTATTGTAGGGTTATCTGGTTGGTTAGTTAGGTTAGTGTAGTTGTTTTTCCCACCCTTAGGGACTTGTTCAGTGTAGTTTGTTGGGAGTTTTAGTGCGCGGGATGGAAAAAGGTTTTACAAAGTGTCTGTCTTGCAGTCATAAGCTTTCCTCTCATTATGCTTCTGACCCCTGTGTGTACTGCCTCAAGGCATTCACCTTGAGTCCCCTTGTGCTATTTGTTAGGGCTTCTGCTCTCCTGTTGTCTGAGAGGAGAGTCTAACTCATTATTAAGAGTCTTCTTCCCTCAGGGTATTCCTCCTCAGCTTCCTCCAGTAAACATGAAAAGGTGAGTCACAAATGTTCTAAGGACTGTAAATCATCTAAGGGAGACTGTAAGCATTCGGCTTCATCTGCTGCTTCTGTTTTCCAGCCAGTCAGTTCCAAAAGTCCCAAGACCTTTGGATCCCCCGGCAGCCTCAGTCCCGTCATAGACTCAAGACACCTTGGAGCTGATCACCTTCGGGACTGGTGTGTCAGAGCTAATCAGCCTTAGAAATGATCTTCTTTGGCTCCTCTGCCTCAGAGTTATTCTCCTTTGGCTTCAATCTCTAGTAAGGCACATTCTCAGACCATCAGTATTGTAATCCGTTTCTTAGCTGGAGGTTTGTTCCATCAGGATGGGGTTTCTCTCCCTTTTCTCTCTCAGTGCCATTTTCTCTAGAGTTTTCATCTTCACCTCTTTGGATCCAAGCTTATCTGGCTCAGACCAGCAGGCTGGACCTGTTGCTCTGTTGACTACCCGTTATATAAACCAAGGTCATTTAAAAAAATCTAATCAATTGTTTGTTTGTCTCATTATCCAAGTCTTAGTTGGGTGCTCCTGTTTCCAAGGTTACTTTGTCCAAATGGCTTTCTGATAGTGTTTCCTTTGGGTATGGTTTGAAGGAAGACTTATTGCATTTCAAACCCAAAGTTCATTCTGTCAGAACTATGGCTACTTTTACATTCTTTTTCTCCAGAGCTGCTTTGGAGGACATTTGTGTAGCTGCAATCTGGGTGAGTCTGTCACACTACAGACTGGATAGCCAGTCCAGGTCTGGGTCTTCATTTTGCACAGTATCCTTCCATGATACCTCCCTAGGGTGTTATGTGACTAGGGATCCTGTCCCACAGGTTAAATCCAGACGGAAAAGACAATATCTGATATGAAACTTGTATTATCACCATAATAATAGATCTGTGTTCTCCATTTCCATCTGGTTCAACTTTCCCCTCCACCAGCTCCCACCTTTTCACAATTCTATTATCACAGGGACAATCAGCCGGTAAGTCCGTCTTCTTGCTTTGGGCTCTTGGCCTTTCTCCCTTGAGGTCTAGATTTGAGTGTTTAGTCGGTGAAGAGGGGAGCAAACTAAATTTGAGCTCCCTTCCCAAATCATCACTTTGGGTAGCACATAATCCACTCACCTTGCCACCCTCTTCACAGCAGTAGAAAAAACCTGCCAATGTAGAACGAATCACACAGCTGACACTGAGAAAAATATACCTCTCTAGTAGTGTCACAGTTATATCTATCCATAACCCCTTCTGACTTGCCTGTAAATTTTCTCCATTCCAGCTTGTTACACTTTCCCAAAGGTGGTAAAGTGTACCTTTGGTATGAGAAGGTCAGTAACCATCAACATAGGACTGATGCTATTAGGTATTTGCAAGCAAGATTGGTAACAATTTTAAAAGATTTTCTTTTTCAGAACGCCAAGGTGACTGCTGATTTTGGGGCTGAAGATGTAGAAGCACTTTTATAAAGACATGACAGTTGAGGTTTAATCTGTTTAGACCTTTGGGGCTTAATGATGGTATTAACTTAGCTTGTTTTTTTGTTGTTTTAACTGAACCCATTACAACATTAAAAGATGTTTGTTATTGAACAAAATTTGTCATGTGGTTAGGCAGATGTATATATTGAGTAGTTCTAATTTCTCATTTTTGTTTGAAGCCCTGATTTTAAATTTGAAAGTTGTTTAGAATGGAATGAGGCTGTATACCAGCTACCAGTGGAGCTTCAGCCTCAAACGCTGGCTCAGGCTCGACTCCCCTGACCTCAAAATCTGAGGCAGTGGTTGTCAGCAATAATTCTTCCAGACAGAAAGACAAGAACAAAAAGAAGCAGCAAGACTGACCAGGTTAGAGAATCTTCTCCAGGTCCTCAACGTAAGAAAACTAGAACTGAAGCAAAGTTTGCTTCTATTCTTTCCTCTTCTTATGTGTCTGTTCATCAGTCAAGGTGTTAATGGACAAGTCTTCTGTTAAACTTAGTAGGTCTGAAATGATGACGTCTCTGTCTGATTCAGCCATGCACAGAATTTTAGGCATTAGATTGTTTAGTACTGCCTACAGAGACTGAATGTGAAAAGCCTTTTTGAAGATCCAGTAAAAGATGTCTGTTATCAGAACCGATAGAGGCACTTCATCTGTATCTACAATTTTAACAAAACCTTCTAAGTTTTCCTCATCAGCCTTTATTGTGACACTTGTACTGAGGAAGCTAAAGTAGAACTACCTGATTCCTATGTCAATATTTACAGATTTGTTTATGGAGACATGATAAAATTAAGTACTTAAAGAGTATGGATTAAAAAGGATTCTGGTGTGGCAGCTAAGGATATGTGGGAAGAGGCTAAACAAAAGATAATACAAAAACTGAGAAATTGGAAGCTCAGTTAAAATGTTTAGTCCCTTTAGTTTTATACACAGGTCAGGCATATTTTGTCAACCAGAGGAGAAGTTGTGGATAGCAATTAATAAAGAGGTGAAAGGTTTTTGTTGGGAGGGGAAGACTGCAAGAGTTAAGCAGGATAAGTTGATTCTTCCAGCAGAACAAGATTGTTTGGGATTGCTTGCTTTGTACGTGTGTTTCACAGCTGCACAGTTAAGGCTTCTAAACATTGTACAACAGAAACCTGTAAACAAAATGAAAAGGGATGATGAAACAGAGGAAGTGCAAGAAACAAGGAGAGACTGGGATTTTGGGTGCATATCCTTAAGGAGAATAACAGTAACACTGTAGAATATTATATTCAGAAAGTATTCTAAGAACTAAGGCAACATGAGAATGGAGAAAGGAGATCCTGCTGATAGGCATGACTACAATTAGGGATACAGACAATAGCCAAGAGGGGACTGGAATTTATTGGGAAAAACTGGCAAAAGAAATAGGGTGTTGGGAGCAAATAATTAGAGAGGGAAAGGTAACAGAAAGAGGCCAAACATTTATTCATAGGTTCATAGGTTCATACTAGGCTATCTGCCCTAGAGCATTTATAAGCCTAGCCAGAGTTGTGTGGCTTTCACCACACCTTAGGTTGAAGAATACTATACCCATTAGTTTGCCGTGCCTCTGTCCAGCAGTGATACAGAGATGATCCCCGGGGTAAACCTACGATCTCCCATCCACTGGTCAAGATTCCTCTTGAACAGAGCCAGCGAGGTGCTCTGTCTCACATGGACCGGGATTCTGTTTCACAGCATAGGGAGTCTCTGGGTGATGAATCTGTCCCTCCAGCACGTCCTATTTATATCCGTGTTGAGGTTTAAGTCTCTTGCTCTTGTGGCTCTGGTGGATTTGGATTTTTTGAGGTGGAGCATGTCCATTAATTCCGGGTTAGACATGGCCTTGTATGTCAGGCACAGGTCACCTCTGAGCAGACGGTATGCGACTGAATAGAGCTGGAGTTTCTTCAGTTGGGCAGCATATGGCATATTTTTGAGCCCCTTTATCCTTTTGGTGAGGAACTTTTGGGGTCTTTCCAATTGCTGCAGGTGTCGGGTAAGATACATTCCGAATGGAGCATTGTACTCAATCATTGGTCTGATAAGTGAAGAGTACAGGGGAACAATGACCTCCCTTGATCTGGATGTGAATCCCTTCATAATCAGGTGGGCAATGTAGAAGGTCCTCCTAACCACTTTGGCAATGTGAGTGTCAAAAGAAAGGTTACTGTCAACTTGGGTCCCCAGGTCCCTGATAACCTCTTCTGTGCTTAATGGATTGCCACCTATGTTACTTGGGGTTACCTTGTTTTTACCAAAGGGTATGACTATACATTTTTTGGCGTTTAGCTTAAGGCCATGGCTCTGGCACCAGTTATCCATTTCTATGAGACCTCTCTGAAGGATATCTGTGTCTGATGGATTTTCAACTATGGCGCCCAGTTTGCAGTCATCTGCAAACTTTGTCAGCCACAATCCTCCTATGTTTGCCTGCACTTCTGAAAAGTAGATGCCGAACAAGAGGGGGCCCAGGACTGAGCCCTGTGGGACACCGCTTGTGACCGGCTTGGAGTCTGACATGGCACCAGCAACTCTAACCCTGTGGGTTCTGTTCTTGAGTCAGTTTGCAACCCATCTTGTGACATATGGGTTTACATTTAAGCTGGTGAGCTTTTCTATGATACCCGAGTGGGGTATTGTGTCGAAAGCTTTTGCAAGGTCAAGGTAGGCTGTGTGAACTGCCTTACCCTCATCAATGGCCTTGGTGACTGTTTCAAAAAAGTCGACCAAGTTCAAGAGGCATGATCTGCCCTTGACAAAGCCGAATTGGGTAGGATCCAATGTCTGTAGGTCCCCTATGTCTTTATTTATGAGTTCCATTATGATCCTCTCCATAGCTTTGCAGACCAGGCTTGTTAAGCGTATGGGGCGGTAATTAACCAGGGTCCGTAGAAGCACCGCCTTTGTGGAGTGGGACCACAGTTGCCATACGCCACTCTTTGGGTACGTATGCTGTGGTAAGGCTAAGATTAAACAGCAGCCTTATGTGTGGGTTTAGTTCCTCATTGAGTTCGTGTAGCACACAGCCGGGGACACCATCCGGTCCCATTGATGCTGTGTTTTTAGCTTTAGAGAGAGCAGCTTTCACCTGGGCATTTGAGATGATTGGGAGGCTACACTCTGCTGGGATAGATATTTCTCCTTTTGGGGGAATTTTCACTGAACCTGTCTGCCAGTATGTTTGCAATGTCTGTGGGTTCAGTGATTTTTGTATCATTTTGGACTAATTCTGAGCATATCTGGGAGTTTCCACCCAGATTTCTAACATAGCTAAAGAAGGCCTTATGATTGTCTTTTGAGTCCTTGGCGATTTTTCTCTCAAAGTTGGCCTTGGATGATTTTATGAGTGATCGTAGTTTTTTACTAGTATTGATCAGAGATGTCTTCCCTTTTAGGGATTTTGCTCTATCTTGTAGTAGCTTTCTCCTCTTGTTGTAAAGTTTGTTTATGGCTGGGGTCCACCAGATCGGGCGCTTGCCTTTGGTGGAAAGGGTCTTGATTTTATTTGGGATTGCTTGATCCATGCAATCCTGGAGGTGCTCGTAGAAAGCATTTGTAAGGGATTCAGCAGCGTGGGTTGTGGTTTCCAATGGCTCAGGGGCCTTGAAGGATACCACACCAGTCTTAAGAAGTGTGAAGTTGGCTTTTGAGAAGTTCTTCACTGTGGTATTTTTTGTTGGGAGTGGGGGCGGGATGTGGATCTCCAGTGAGATTAGTTTATGGTCTGATCTCACCAATGAGGGATATACTTCCGGTGTGGAGCATTTTGTCCCCATGTTTGTGATGATCAGGTCTAGTATATTTTCACCTCTTGTGGGAATGGTGACAAGTTGTTCCATAGCATTTGAGTTTATGAACTCCAGGAACCTTTGGGCTAGGGTATTGGGGCTTGAGTAATGTTCCCAGTCTATGTTTGGGTAGTTGAAGTCACCCAATATGATGGTGTTTGGAGAGACATTTATACTCTCCAGTGTCTTCAGGAAGGCTGTGTGGGGTTCCTGAGTTTGAGAGGATTCCCTATCCTGGATTGTTATCAGAGCATAGGCAAAGAGAAAGAAATAAGTGGATCCTAAGCAAAAGACTGGCAGCGTTTTTAGTAGAAGTCTAGAACATAAGCTGCTGTTAAAAAAGGAATAATTAGTAGAGCATATAAAATATTGCATGATAACTATGAGTCAATCAGAGGAGGTTAGACATAATTGGGAAGAGAGATTGGATAAGCATTTCACAATGGGGGCATATATGTAGGTCTCCCAAATATGCAAAAAAGTCTAGACGATTTAGGATCTTTGCTTGGAAGTGTTTACAATAGGTATTTTTATACTGCAAAGAATTTTTCCTCGGGTAAATAGCAAATATTGGAGGTGTGATGTGGAAGCAAAAGATAATTGGGAACGGGAATATATTTTCTGGAAGTGTAATGATTTGGAAGACTTTAAAAATGCAAAAAGAGAAATCTGTGGTATCCCTTGACGTCTCAGAAAAAAAAACAGTATGCAACCTATACTGGGTCCAAAACAAACCAAGAAGAAATTTTGCAGTGTGGAGGGTGTGATGTTCACTTCCTAAATTAATGTTATGCACTTAGTTCACTTGATAAAAAATCAAACTGTAAAGTGTAACTGTAAAATACGTGCTACAAAATAATCAAATAGAAATAGGAAGTCCACAGTTGAGTTAAAAGTGGAATATCCTTTGTTGAAACACACAAACCAGAGGTTGTAACAAAAAAAAAATCTAGGTAGTTGGCAATAGGCAAGAGGGGGTGGAATTATTGGAGAAAACTGCCAAAAGAACCAAGAACCTGAGACTTTGAAGGATACCACAGGTTTCTCTCTTTGCAGTTGTATGCTGTGAGGCCTTTGCAGTGTTTTATCTGCTCATTGGTTCCCTTAGACTGTAGTGTCTGTCTGTCTGTCTCTGTCTGTCTCTGTCTGTCTCTGTCTGTCTCTGTCTGTCTCTGTCTGTCTCTGTCTGTCTCTGTCTGTCTCTGTCTGTCTCTGTCTGTCTCTGTCTGTCCGTCTGTCTCTGTCTGTCTCTGTCTGTCTCCGTCTGTCTGTCTCTGTCTGTCTCTGTCTGTCTCTGTCTGTCTGTCTGTCTCTGTCTGTCTGTCTCTGTCTGTCTCTGTCTGTCTGTCTCTGTCTGTCTCTGTCTGTCTCTGTCTGTCTCTGTCTGTCTCTGTCTGTCTCTGTCTGTCTCTCTCTGTCTCTCTCTGTCTCTCTCTGTCTCTCTCTGTCTGTCTCTGTCTGTCTCTGTCTGTCTCTCTCTGTCTCTGTCTGTGTCTCTGTCTCTGTCTGTGTCTCTGTCTCTGTCTGTGTCTCTGTCTCTGTGTCTGTGTCTCTGTGTCTGTGTCTCTGTGTCTGTGTCTCTGTGTCTGTGTCTCTGTGTGTGCATCTATGTCTCTGTGTCTCTATCTCTGTGTGTTTTTTCCACCATTGGGACTTTAACATGGAAAATGGCAAGCTGTTCGACTTGCTGGCAGCACCTTCCTGGTAGGAGAATGATGTTGACAAGATTAATCTAGGGAACAGCAATGGTGAGGAAGTTCAGAAACTAGGTACAGACAATTTTGATTATTTTAATAAACTAGAAGAGAAACTGAAGTGCATGAAAGGGTTGTTTTGGTATCAAATTTTCTTGCAATAAAGTCTAGATAAGAAGAAAACTGCCTAAGGGGCTGCCTCTTTACAAGAAGCCTATGTGGAATACGGGTGAAACTCTGATGGCTGAATGGTTTGATACCTTAACCAATGGTAGCTACAACCTCATAAAACTGCTCCTTAAAACTAACCTGGCTACACAGGAGGCAACTAAAGTTGTAATCTCAAAGCTGGAGATGGCTATATTAAATGAGAACCAGAAAGACCTGGATGTTAAGTTTGATTCTCTGAGAGAGAGGGTAAAAAAGCTTTGAACAATCCATTAAAGAACGTAAGCTTAAGAAGATGAGAAAAGGGATCAGGGTGATGAGAATGACCCTGAGAGACTTAATAAAACAAGAAACAAGAATAAAGACAGAGGATTTTTTTTGTTAACTACAGCAACTATAAACGTGGTAACAGAAAATTCAACAGAGGCTACAAAATGTACCACCAACATGACAGCAGACCCCAACAGGTTTTTAGAGAAGGATATCAACGCAGAGAATTGGACAAAGGCATGACAGATGGAACAAATTCCCCACCATCTTCAGAGATGCCTTTAGCTGCCAGCGCACCTCGGAGGTCCAACAAGGGGCAGGGGTACCTAGATCAGAACCAGACCCAGAATCACAGAATGGGCCAGAACTGTCGGAGAGATATATTGGAGGAACACCTAAACCACAACCAGAACTAGCATCAGATCCAGAACCAACAGGACAACTCAGACCACAGACAGAATGGCTACCAACAGCAGCATCTGGAATGCCAAGACCCACACCACCAAGAGGGACATTACAGACATCAACCACAATGCCAACAGGACCAGTACCAATACCATCACCAGGCCTAGTGTCAGAGCTCAAGAGGGCAATACTACCAGATTCGCCAGGAAGACTACTACTACAATCGCCCGAGACACCAGAGGGCACAAGAGTTTCAAGAATCCCCAACCCCAGCCAGAGCTCCTCAGGAAGGCCAGAGAACCAAGCAATGGGCAGGAGTGAGGGAAATGAAGTACTTGGGGGAACCCAACTACACCACAGGACCCAAAATCAAACGGAGGAACCAACCACGATATTAACTTACCCCCTTGTTTGGAATCATTTCAAAAAATAACTTCCTGGCATTGAGATTAGTGTGTTTTCAAAAGGATTAACTTTTGTTCCCCACTGCAAGTCTGACACAACACAAGTATTGGTTGATTTAAAATCCTATATCAAGAAAAATCGAATATGAAAGTTCTGTTCCATGGCAGATCTGATACCACTGAGAAAAAAACTATGGAAGAAATTAAAAAAAAAAAAAAAAACAGTAATTACTGTCCTCCCTTACACCAAACTTTAGCAGCCTTTGAAGTCAAATGTGAAGTGGACATCAAGAAAGTACTGCAAAAACCAGCAGGGAGAAAGTTCTACAACCTTAACAAAGGTGAGAAAAAAGCATTGTTAGAGCTAGTCAGAGAGGAGTCTTGATGTGTTATGAAGACTGATACTGATGCAAGTGGGTAGAAGAAACGCTGAGTTACTTTAGAAGAAATTAAGGCATCGTACAACAACTAGCACACAGCCTGGACTGCACTTTAATGATGGTTTGTTAACAGATAACTTGTTTGACTATCTATAGACACCCTCCCCTCGCTTGGCTAAATTCTTTGGAATCCCTAAGCCACAGAAAAATAGAGAAAACCCTCCTTACAGGCTAGTGGTTGCAAGCGGGGGTCCCTGACCGAAGCTACTGCCATCTACCTGGATTTTTTTGTTATAGCATTTGGTTTGTCTGTTTCAGTAAAGGATTTTCCACTTTTAACTCAGCAGTGGACTACCTACTATTTCTGTTTTATTATTTTGTAGTACATATTTTACAGTTCAGTTTTTATTAGTGAACCAGGTGCATAACCTATTTTAAGGAGTGAACTTCACACACCCCACACTGCGAAATATCTTGCAGACTTTCAAAATGGCTGCAGACTACTCTATCAGAAATACTGGGCGAGTAAACAGGTGTAACTGAGGGAATGATTTTTTGAGCTATGATACAGAATTGGAATTGCGTAGACATAGTAAGGCTTTGCTGGGTCTAATTATGGTGGCTGTCAAAAAAGCAATTACTAAAAAACAGAAGTCAAAGTCTAAACCAACTGTACTGGAAGTGGTGAATATAGTCTCAGGGATAAAACAACTGGAAATGGAATCTTTAGAAATGGGTAGGAGCAAATTACATAAAAAATGGGAATTGTGGGAACGATACATGTAGAGGAGGAATGAGTTTTAAAAGAAGGCAGGATTTGAATGAGCTATGTAATGTTTGACAGTGACTGGATAGATTAGAAGTGATGTATAATGTTTGCAACTAAAATTATGTCAGTATGGTT
Organism: Protopterus annectens; assembly: GCF_019279795.1. Taxonomy (NCBI): domain Eukaryota; kingdom Metazoa; phylum Chordata; order Ceratodontiformes; family Protopteridae; genus Protopterus; species Protopterus annectens. The sequence continues at coordinate 339,275,826 of NC_056744.1, read as the reverse complement.
TGTTTTTATTTATATGAATGTATGATTATCTGTGTCATAAGTTATAATTTAATAAAGATGTTTCTTATTTAAAACATTTACAGATTCATTGATGTTGGCTGTAGAACTGATGTCTGGATCTCAGTCTTCCAAGACTGATTGCTTTGATGATGACTTTGTAGTAGGTGTTGGCAACCACAATAATGATGTGGACATCCCAAGTTCCTTTGGCCTCATGGATGGAGAGTGTCCTTTGTGGGGTTGAGTGTAGTGCTAATGTTATCTGTTATTGGTGCTGATCTTGGAGGGGTTGCCTTTCCAGCCTCAGGATTTGAGACTGTTCAACTTCAAATTTATTACAGTGCTTATTTCCTAAGTACTAAATACATGAAAAAATTGAAACCGATTGTAAACAATGTACAACGTTAATGTGTTTTTTTTATACAAATAATGAAATATTAAACACAAGTCTCCAAAGCAGATTATAACCTCTTATGGTATGGTATAAATAGCTTTATTGCACCTCTCCCCTCAGATGGAACCGGTAACTATGCCAGGCTTTACACCAGTGCCCTATACTAGTACCTGTATAACTGCATTGACTCGGCAGTACCCGTTAGGACCAAAACAAGCTCATCAAAGAAAAGCAAACCTGCCTGGTGGACAACTACCATTAAGAGGCTTTACAATAGAAGGAAGAAACTGCTGTCCAAAAGTAAGAAGGAGCGTGCTGTAAACTGGAGACTGTCGCACCTCAGCTTAAATAATCAAATAAGGCTTCTTTTGAAGTCCTCCAAGGCAAACTATGAATCCAAGTTAGCTTCCTCAGTCAAAGGCAACCATAAGGTATTCTATAGTTACATCTGTAACCTAAAAGGTTAAGGCTCAGATTTGCTCCGAACTGGTAGTTAATGGTAACACATATGCTGAGCCAGTGAACATAGCTAACCTGCTAGCCAACAAGTTCAGTGAAAACTTGACTCCCCTGTCCCCCGCCACGCATACTTCATGACATTCCTACCACCTCCCCCCTACCTTATATCTCTAAAGAGCAGGCCGTAAACTCCCTCTCTAAGGCCAAAAACACACTATCAATGGGACCTGATAACATCCCAAGCTGTGTTCTACATGGGCTCAAACAAGAAGTAACATCACCATTGGCCTCTCTTTTCAGTCACAATCTAAGCACCAGCTTCATTCTGGCTGAATGGAAAATGGCCATCTTTCTCCACCTGCACAAAGGTGGTGCTTTTACTGACCCCGGAAACTACCAACCTATTAGCCTGACTAGCCTTATCTGCAAGGCCAGAGAGAGAATCATCATGGACCTTATCAACAAAGATATAGGTAATCTCCAACCAGAAGCTCCTACCCAGTTTGGATTTGTCAAGGGGAGATCATGCTTGTTAAACCTGGTGGACTTCTTCAAGACCGTCACAAGGGCCCTGGATGAGGGGAAATCTGTGCATACAGCCTATCTAGACCTGACCAAGGCATTTGACACTATCCCTCAGTCAGGCATCATTGACAGACTCTCCCAGCTAGGCATCAACCCTTGTATCATAAGGTGGGTTGTGAACTGGATCTCTGATAGAACCCATGCAGTCAAAATAGGGGAATTCACCTCCAACAGCAGACCCATTACTAGTGGTGTTCCACAGAGATCGGTCCTGGGACCTCTACTGTTTGGAATCTCTTTCTCCGAAGTACAAGCTAAAACCAAGGGACTGTGGCTGACAAAGTTTGCTGACGACTGCTTACTGGGTGTGGTCATAGAATCTCCAAATGATGTTAAGATCCTTCAAGAAAGTCTTACGCAAACAAATGATTGGTGCCAAAGTCGTGGCCTCAAACTCGATGCAAAAAATGTATGATCATCCCTTTTGGCAAGAGCAATGTTCCTGCAAATTATCACATCAATGGCAATACCTTAAGTATGCACTCAGTGGTGAGAGATCTGGGCAGTGAGGTTGACAGCAACCTTGCTTTTGATCACCATGTGTCCAAAGTGATAAGAAGGGCATTCTGTCTAGCTCACCTCATAAGTAAGGGCGTTGCCTCGAGAAAAAGTGAAGTTATCACCTCCGTGTACTCTTCACTCATTAGGCCAGTAATTGAGTACAAATGCCCCTTTTGCATGTACCTTTCAAAGTACCTGCAGTAGTTGGAGAGACCACAAAGGTTCCTCACAATGAAAATTCAAGGTCTTCAGCCACTATCCTATGTGGATCGGCTGAAATCACTGTCACTTTATTGTGTTTCATACAGACTACTCATTGGCGATCTTTACCTTGCATACTTTATTGGAAATGCTGCCTATCTGCAAGTCAAATGGCACATGGGTTACTCTCTTTAAAGACCTAAACCTGGTATGTGACCTCAATAGAACCTGCTGGAGTGGCACATTTGTCTCCCAGAGATTACCACACCTTTGGAATAGACTCCCACTTCACATCAAACAGAGCACCTCAGAACCTGGCAAAATTTCAAGCCCCTGTAAACCCTGAGAACACTTGCAGAACTGTTCACAGAAATCCTGTACAAGCATATTAATAGCTGCATAGAGGCCGCTGTACCCACCAGGAAGAAGTACAGAAGTAACTCGAAAAACAAGCCACCCTGGTGGAATCACAAAATCAATCAGATATATAACAGGAGGAAGAAAATCATGGCAAAAATTAGGAGGTGCAGCATCCAGCAGGATAAAAGCTCTGTCATTAAACTAAACAAACAACTCAGTGGACAAGTAGTCTACCAAAACCAAATTTGAGGTAAGTTTGGCCTCCCAGGCCAAGGACAACCACAAAGCATTCTTTAGCTATGTCTACAACCTCAAAAGTAATGCACAATGTACGCAGAGCTCATTGTAAATGGAGCCACCTATACTGAGCCAGAAGATATAGCAAACCTCTTAGCTGATAAATTCAGCTCCAGCTTTACTCCTCTCTCCCCCCCAACCTTCTCTCAGAAAATATCATCAAATATAATTTTCCCTGCTATCACTAGGGAACAGGTCCTTAATGCTTTCTCTAAGACCAAGAACACTGCATCAGTGGGCCCAGACAGTGTCCCAGGATGCCTTCTAAATAGCATGAAACATGACCTATCAGGGCCTCTGGAATTATTATGTAACTGTAGCTTCCAAACAGGATTCGTGCCTCATGAATGGAGAAAGGCAGCAGTCATCCCTCTGCACAAAGGTGGCCATCTACAGACCCTGGAAACTACAGACCCATAAGTCTCACTGGGTAAAGCTGTGGAAAGAATTATCATGGAGATGATCAACAGAGATATAGTAAACCTCCAGACACTGGACCAACCCAATTTGGTTTTGTCAAGGGAAGATCATGGCTACTCCACCTGGTTGACTTCTTTGAGAAGGTCACCAAAGCAATGGATAAGGGCAGAATCATTCATACTGCCTACCTTGACCTGGCCAAGGTATTTGACACAATACCCCACTTGGGCATTGTTGACAAACTCAAGAGGTTAGGTACAAACCCGTATGTTACCTGGTGGATAGCCAACTGGCTCACAGACAGGACCCAGGAAGTTAGAACTGGGGAGTCCACCTGTACAAAGAGGCCAGTCACAAGTGGAGTCCCTCAGGGATCAGTCTTGGACCGCTCCTTTTTGACATTACTTCTCAGAAGTCAAGACCAATGTCAGTGGTCTCTGGCTGACTAAATTTGCAGATGATTGCAAATTAGGAGTCATCCATCCCTGTTAACTGTCATATTGACAACACACCCCTTAAGAGTTGACCCAGTAGTCAGGGACTTAGAGACACACACAGATAGTAATCTAGCCTTTGATCATCACTTGTCTACTGTGGTGAGGAAATCATTCTATTGGTGCGCAACTTATAGACAAAGGTATGGCATCCAAGTCCAAGGAAATCATTCTTCCACTGTATTCGGCATTCATCAGGCCTATCATTGAGTACAGTGCTCCCCTTTGTATGTGCCTAACCAGGCATCTCCAACAACTGGAACGTCCACAAAGGTTCCTCATTAAAAGAATACAGTGTGTAAATAATATGTCCTATGCAGACTGCCTCAAGGCCCTATCCCTGTATTCTGTCTCCTACAGGCTTTTGAGGGGATATCTATGCCTGGCATATACAGGGCATTGTCAGATTCCACTTTGATGGACCTCCTGCATCTCCACAAAACAAACGGTACCAGAATTACCCGTTGTAAAGACTTAAACCTCACCTGTAATATAAAAAGGACCTGCTGGAGAGATAGGTATGTATCCCAGAGACTACTCTGTCTATGGAACAGGCTCCCCATCCATGAGAAGCAGAATTCCTTCCTAATCCAATTCAAGTGCAACGTGTACAGTTTGATGGGAAACCAGGAATTCATCCCTTGTTTAACAACTATGTCTCTGATGGAAACCGGTAACCTGTAAATGGTTAATCTCCCAGGCCCATGCTTACACTTATCAAGGGTATCAGAACTCATCAGAGATTTGGGATACATGGCTAGGCTTAAAAAAGCCCTTGTGTGTGTTTGCCTAGTAAACACCTATGAATCTGTTGGCCCTCTTCAAGCACACTCTGGGTAATTGGATGGGTAACTGTAAATTCACCCCACGGGTTCTGCCAGTGTTCCTCTTGGACAGGGGCAGTAGGTGCTGTTCATGGTAACAAGGCTAAAATTTCGTTAGGCTTGTAAGGGCCCTTGGGCCATTAGCCTAGTAATTTCCTATGATCTTGCGAACTTTTATTAAACGTTGACAAAGTGCAAGTAAAGGGTGCCTAAAACATCCAGGTTCACATCTGCCAAATGCTCTTAAATTTGACATTATGGAACATGGAAGAAAACCTCTGAATCTTCATATAAAATAAGTTTATCACATCAAAAATCTGTCAAATTGAAAAACTAATGATCACTTCAGATGCTTCAAATTGTTCACCAAAACATATAAATTGAATTTAGCAGTTCAGAAAACAAGCTCAGAAATTGCTATCTTTCCTATTGCTGTAAACTGCAAAAATGGTATTTTAAATACAGCATCATTGCTGTCAAAGTACAAGTTGCAGAAACAAAACAGAGCAACAATAGTACCACACTGCGGTTTGCAGACAAAAATTAGTAGTGGGTGACCATCAGATAATAATCAAACCACCAAGGCTTGCACCTGATCCCCTCTGCAGCGCAACTCCTTGGCACTACAGGACCATACAGTGCTCAGCATCTCCCATGGTGAGCAGCGAAAATGAACTCTGCCAGCTTTATAAAAAATCCTGCAGTTTGAAGATGAAAAATTAAGGCAGAAAAATGCCAACCGATCTCCCACTGCCAGAGCCCCACATCTCATTAGCTTGTCATCTCAGCAACTTCTCAGCTATGCAAGACCACACACAGTACTGCAGTACAAAATAACACAGACTCTGCTTGAATAGTACAATCCAAATGCCCAGCACAACACTAGTTCGATAAAAAAAAATCTAAATTATTATTATTTAACATTTGTTTGCCAGGATGGTCCGACTGGACAGCTAGTGTCCATTTTCAGCGGAGTCCTGGGGAGAAAAGCTGCAGAAAATTGTTATGTAATATGAGTGATATGAGTAATATATGTAATGGCAATCAAGGTATAGATGTAGAAAGGTTAACATCCTAGTAAATCAAGGTATAGATGTAGAAATGTTAACATCCTAGTAAATCAAGGTATAGATGTAGAAAGGTTAACATCCTAGTAAATCAAGGTATAGATGTAGAAAGGTTAACATCCTAGTAAATCAAGGTATAGATGTAGAAAGGTTAACATCCTAGTAAATCAAGGTATAGATGTAGAAAGGTTAACATCCTAGTAAATCAAGGTATAGATGTAGAAAGGTTAACATCCTAGTAAATCAAGGTATAGATGTAGAAAGGTTAACATCCTAGTAAATCAAGGTATAGATGTAGAAAGGTTAACATCCTAGTAAATCAAGGTATAGATGTAGAAAGGTTAACATCCTAGTAAATCAAGGTATAGATGTAGAAAGGTTAACATCCTAGTAAATCAAGGTATAGATGTAGAAAGGTTAACATCCTAGTAAATCAAGGTATAGATGTAGAAAGGTTAACATCCTAGTAAATCAAGGTATAGATGTAGAAAGGTTAACATCCTAGTAAATCAAGGTATAGATGTAGAAAGGTTAACATCCTAGTAAATCAAGGTATAGATGTAGAAAGGTTAACATCCTAGTAAATCAAGGTATAGATGTAGAAAGGTTAACATCCTAGTAAATCAAGGTATAGATGTAGAAAGGTTAACATCCTAGTAAATCAAGGTATAGATGTAGAAAGGTTAACATCCTAGTAAATCAAGGTATAGATGTAGAAAGGTTAACATCCTAGTAAATCAAGGTATAGATGTAGAAAGGTTAACATCCTAGTAAATCAAGGTATAGATGTAGAAAGGTTAACATCCTAGTAAATCAAGGTATAGATGTAGAAAGGTTAACATCCTAGTAAATCAAGGTATAGATGTAGAAAGGTTAACATCCTAGTAAATCAAGGTATAGATGTAGAAAGGTTAACATCCTAGTAAATCAAGGTATAGATGTAGAAAGGTTAACATCCTAGTAAATCAAGGTATAGATGTAGAAAGGTTAACATCCTAGTAAATCAAGGTATAGATGTAGAAAGGTTAACATCCTAGTAAATCAAGGTATAGATGTAGAAAGGTTAACATCCTAGTAAATCAAGGTATAGATGTAGAAAGGTTAACATCCTAGTAAATCAAGGTATAGATGTAGAAAGGTTAACATCCTAGTAAATCAAGGTATAGATGTAGAAAGGTTAACATCCTAGTAAATCAAGGTATAGATGTAGAAAGGTTAACATCCTAGTAAATCAAGGTATAGATGTAGAAAGGTTAACATCCTAGTAAATCAAGGTATAGATGTAGAAAGGTTAACATCCTAGTAAATCAAGGTATAGATGTAGAAAGGTTAACATCCTAGTAAATCAAGGTATAGATGTAGAAAGGTTAACATCCTAGTAAATCAAGGTATAGATGTAGAAAGGTTAACATCCTAGTAAATCAAGGTATAGATGTAGAAAGGTTAACATCCTAGTAAATCAAGGTATAGATGTAGAAAGGTTAACATCCTAGTAAATCAAGGTATAGATGTAGAAAGGTTAACATCCTAGTAAATCAAGGTATAGATGTAGAAAGGTTAACATCCTAGTAAATCAAGGTATAGATGTAGAAAGGTTAACATCCTAGTAAATCAAGGTAGAGATGTAGAAAGGTTAACATCCTAGTAAATCAAGGTAGAGATGTAGAAAGGTTAACATCCTAGTAAATCAAGGTAGAGATGTAGAAAGGTTAACATCCTAGTAAATCAAGGTATAGATGTAGAAAGGTTAACATCCTAGTAAATCAAGGTATAGATGTAGAAAGGTTAACATCCTAGTAAATCAAGGTATAGATGTAGAAAGGTTAACATCCTAGTAAATCAAGGTATAGATGTAGAAAGGTTAACATCCTAGTAAATCAAGGTATAGATGTAGAAAGGTTAACATCCTAGTAAATCAAGGTATAGATGTAGAAAGGTTAACATCCTAGTAAATCAAGGTATAGATGTAGAAAGGTTAACATCCTAGTAAATCAAGGTATAGATGTAGAAAGGTTAACATCCTAGTAAATCAAGGTATAGATGTAGAAAGGTTAACATCCTAGTAAATCAAGGTATAGATGTAGAAAGGTTAACATCCTAGTAAATCAAGGTATAGATGTAGAAAGGTTAACATCCTAGTAAATCAAGGTATAGATGTAGAAAGGTTAACATCCTAGTAAATCAAGGTATAGATGTAGAAAGGTTAACATCCTAGTAAATCAAGGTATAGATGTAGAAAGGTTAACATCCTAGTAAATCAAGGTATAGATGTAGAAAGGTTAACATCCTAGTAAATCAAGGTATAGATGTAGAAAGGTTAACATCCTAGTAAATCAAGGTATAGATGTAGAAAGGTTAACATCCTAGTAAATCAAGGTATAGATGTAGAAAGGTTAACATCCTAGTAAATCAAGGTATAGATGTAGAAAGGTTAACATCCTAGTAAATCAAGGTATAGATGTAGAAAGGTTAACATCCTAGTAAATCAAGGTATAGATGTAGAAAGGTTAACATCCTAGTAAATCAAGGTATAGATGTAGAAAGGTTAACATCCTAGTAAATCAAGGTATAGATGTAGAAAGGTTAACATCCTAGTAAATCAAGGTATAGATGTAGAAAGGTTAACATCCTAGTAAATCAAGGTATAGATGTAGAAAGGTTAACATCCTAGTAAATCAAGGTATAGATGTAGAAAGGTTAACATCCTAGTAAATCAAGGTATAGATGTAGAAAGGTTAACATCCTAGTAAATCAAGGTATAGATGTAGAAAGGTTAACATCCTAGTAAATCAAGGTATAGATGTAGAAAGGTTAACATCCTAGTAAATCAAGGTATAGATGTAGAAAGGTTAACATCCTAGTAAATCAAGGTATAGATGTAGAAAGGTTAACATCCTAGTAAATCAAGGTATAGATGTAGAAAGGTTAACATCCTAGTAAATCAAGGTATAGATGTAGAAAGGTTAACATCCTAGTAAATCAAGGTATAGATGTAGAAAGGTTAACATCCTAGTAAATCAAGGTATAGATGTAGAAAGGTTAACATCCTAGTAAATCAAGGTATAGATGTAGAAAGGTTAACATCCTAGTAAATCAAGGTATAGATGTAGAAAGGTTAACATCCTAGTAAATCAAGGTATAGATGTAGAAAGGTTAACATCCTAGTAAATCAAGGTATAGATGTAGAAAGGTTAACATCCTAGTAAATCAAGGTATAGATGTAGAAAGGTTAACATCCTAGTAAATCAAGGTATAGATGTAGAAAGGTTAACATCCTAGTAAATCAAGGTATAGATGCAGAAAGGTTAACATCCTAGTAAATCAAGGTATAGATGCAGAAAGGTTAACATCCTAGTAAATCAAGGTATAGATGCAGAAAGGTTAACATCCTAGTAAATCAAGGTATAGATGCAGAAAGGTTAACATCCTAGTAAATCAAGGTATAGATGCAGAAAGGTTAACATCCTAGTAAATCAAGGTATAGATGCAGAAAGGTTAACATCCTAGTAAATCAAGGTATAGATGCAGAAAGGTTAACATCCTAGTAAATCAAGGTATAGATGCAGAAAGGTTAACATCCTAGTAAATCAAGGTATAGATGCAGAAAGGTTAACATCCTAGTAAATCAAGGTATAGATGCAGAAAGGTTAACATCCTAGTAAATCAAGGTATAGATGCAGAAAGGTTAACATCCTAGTAAATCAAGGTATAGATGCAGAAAGGTTAACATCCTAGTAAATCAAGGTATAGATGCAGAAAGGTTAACATCCTAGTAAATCAAGGTATAGATGCAGAAAGGTTAACATCCTAGTAAATCAAGGTATAGATGCAGAAAGGTTAACATCCTAGTAAATCAAGGTATAGATGCAGAAAGGTTAACATCCTAGTAAATCAAGGTAGAGATGCAGAAAGGTTAACATCCTAGTAAATCAAGGTAGAGATGCAGAAAGGTTAACATCCTAGTAAATCAAGGTAGAGATGCAGAAAGGTTAACATCCTAGTAAATCAAGGTAGAGATGCAGAAAGGTTAACATCCTAGTAAATCAAGGTAGAGATGTAGAAAGGTTAACATCCTAGTAAATCAAGGTAGAGATGTAGAAAGGTTAACATCCTAGTAAATCAAGGTAGAGATGTAGAAAGGTTAACATCCTAGTAAATCAAGGTAGAGATGTAGAAAGGTTAACATCCTAGTAAATCAAGGTAGAGATGTAGAAAGGTTAACATCCTAGTAAATCAAGGTAGAGATGTAGAAAGGTTAACATCCTGGTAATACAGAGATGAGTAATGTCTATATAGACATATCATTTTAGTATAGTATAGGCATGTAAACAATATTATAGTATGTACAAAGAGAGAAGGTGTACTACAGGATCGTGTGTTTTATTAAAGCAAGGGGTGTACCCTCTTTCAGGCAGATGGGATTTCAGGGAGGTCCTTTGCAGATACATAAATGGTTGGTGTATAGATAGGATTTTAATTGGATTTTGAAGGTGGTTGCACATTTTTGTACTCTGAGTTCAGGCGGTAGGGTATTCCAGATGTTCTTCGTTCCACATTGCTGCAGTCCTTACTATTGGGTAGTCCGCTGTCCAGTCGGCCCGAATACCAGAGTATATGGCTGACGTCGGTCAGGGCGCATTAGACTGACGTCAGTACGTCAGGGTACTAATGCGCATGACCGACGTCATATCCTCAGTCTTTTTTGGCGCATGGTCCGATGCAGAAGCAGTTTTGCGAGTGCAGGTTGGCGTTCTGAAATATTTCGGCCGGAGTTTCAGACCGAATCAGAGTTGGCTAAGTACCCGTTGGGAACATTTTGGTTTTTCTTGCCTCAGTATTTAACCGGATGTCAGAAAAAGTGAATAACTGTATTTCTTGTGGGAAACAGATACCTCATAGGGATTACCATACCTTGTGTATACCTTGTTTAGGGCCTGAGCACGACGTTGTTGGATGCCGCTCTTGTGCTAGGTTTAACAAACACACTATTAAGAGACGGTTAGACTGTGCCAGGTTAGTGTTTGGTAAGCGTTGCAATTATAAAATGCCGTCGGATGCTCCGACGCCGCTTCCAAGAAGCGCAAGGACAAAACAGCGAAGCCTAGGGTTGATGAACCGGCAGTCCCGGACGTCGGTTCTTTAGAAGGCTCAGTGGAGCCAGAGGTTTTGCCAGGAGTTTCTTTGGAGTCTCAGGCAGAGACTTTACTGTTACAGGATGTGCCTTCTCAGGAGGTAGGCCAGGCTGAGGGGCTTCTCAGGTAACTGTTCTTCCCTCTCTTCCCAAGGTAGTTAGAGCCTCTCCTTCTGTTGCCAAAACTTCTTTGAGAGGTAGGCCAAGTTCAGCTTCAGTGGGGGCTTCTCCTAGCATTTCAGGTTCTGTGCCTAAGAAACATATGCTTAAAATGGCAGAAGATTTGATTACTATGATTAGAGGTTCTATGCCCTCCTGATAAGAGGCCTAGAGTGGAACCGAGTTTGATAGTTTTGAACAGTGTTCAGAGGCTTCTGAGTCTTCTGGAAGATTTGCAGGAGTATCCTCCTTATTCTGATTCTGATGTGGATGATTCCACTCCTACAGCTTCTCCTCCTGAGGATTTCTCATTTTCAGAGACTCTGCATTCCATGAGGGAGCACTTTAAATGGGAAGGCCAGGATTACTCTGATTCCAGGAAAAGGCTTAGGGAATTCTTGTTTTGCCCCAGCATAGGCCCTTAGCTATACCTCCTGTGTTGAATGTGGTGGAAGATGTTTTGCAGAGGCTTCCCTGAACCCTGATTCTTTGCCTCCTGCTCCTGCTAAACCTGATAGGTACTATAGGGTGCCTGAAGCTCATAAGTATCTTTTAAGAGTCCTAGGGCAGACCCGAAACTGTTTCTCAGGGACCTAAAGGTGTTAAGGCCTCTGTGGTTAAAAACCCTGTTCCCACTGATAAAGAGGCAAGGGCTTTGGATAGATGGGGAAAGAAAGTGTATACTTCTTCCACTTTAGCCATGAGGGCGTTGAATTGTCAGTTTCACATGCTTAAATATCTAAATTATCTCCTTTCACAACTGAAATCTAAGGTGGATGCTTTGGCGGAAGGTATTGAGTGTAAAGAGTTGCTGGATTTAGTTCATGTGTCTGAACAAGTGGGTAAGCATTCTTTGCAATGTGGTTTTGATGCTGTACAGGCCTCCTCGAGGGTGGCTGCCACTAGTTCTGTTCTTCGCAGGCATGCCTGGTTGAGGGATCAGAATTTAGCTGAGCATGTTAAGACAAGGATTTTGGATGCTCCTTTACAGTCTGATGTGTTGTTTGGTTCGCCTGTGGAAGCAGTTTTAAAGAAAATGGAGGACAAAGCTAAGTCTATGCAAACTGTTAAAGATTTTTGCAGGTGCAGCCACCAAGTTTAGTAGAAATTGGCCTACTAAGGGATGGACATATCCTGCTTATGATTCCCAGTCTAGGGGTAGGTCTAGACGTGGTAGGGGCAGAGCTCAAGGTTCTTTTAGGCCTAGAACAGGGAGTTCACCTGCTCAGACTTCTGGTGAGGGCAGGGGTCAGTCCTTTCGTAAACAGACCCAATGACCTGCCTTTTCAGCTGCCAGTAGATTCTCGTCTGGCAGCTCCTTTAGGAGGAAGACTGTCTCTTTTCAAAGGAAATTGGGATTTAATTACTCAAGACAGATGGGTGTTGGATATCATTCACCACGGTTACAGGTTTTATTTCCATACATTGCCCCCTTTCAAAGGCATGCCAGATGTTCCTCCTCCACAAAGGAAAGTGGCTCACAAGCAAATTTCTCTGTTACTCCAAATAGGGGCCATTCAGCCAGTCCCTGTATCAGAAAGGGGCCTAGGATTTTATTCTCGCCTGTTCCTAGTACCAAAGAAGGGGAACACGTGGAGACCAATTTTGGATTTATCTATCCTCAACACTTATCTGGACATTCCCAAGTTCAAGATGTTGACGTTACAACAGCTTTTACCTCTGCTGGGCAAAGATCACTGGATGGTAACTTTAGATCTCAAGGAAGCTTACCTTCATGTGCCTATAAGACTAAGTTGCAGGAAGTATCTGCGTTTTCGAGCTGGAAATTCTCATTATCAGTTCTCTGCATTGCCCTTTGGCTTATCTACTGCGCCCAGAGTATTCACAAAGGTTCTGGCTCCAGTGATAGCTTACTTCAGGCTAATAGGAATTCAAATCTATCCTTACTTGGACGACTGCCTGATTCTGGCTCAAGAAAAGGAAGACCTTCTACAGCATCTGGAATATGTTATAGCAGTGCTAAGATGCCTAGGGTATTCTGTGAACGAAATAAAGTCCAGTCTAGTACCCTCTCAAGACATGTGCTTTCTGGGTGTGAGACTGAATACAGCAGCCCAGATGGCCTTTTTAACCCCGGACAAACAAAAGAGTCTATCACTTTACTTCCATCAACTATCTCATCAGTCCGTGCTGACTGCAAGGACAGTCCTTCAAGCATTAGGGTTCATGGCATCTTGTATTATGGTGCTTCCCAATGCCAAACTGCATATGAGGAAGCTACAATGGTATCTCAAAAATGTATGGACACAGCACTGCCAGGATTTGGACACTGTCATTCAAATAATACCTTGACTTCAAAAAGAATTTTTGTGGTGGGCTCAGGAATGTCACCTAAACAAGGGACTCTCTGTGACCCGGCCAGAGGCGAGTCAGATTTTAACGACAGATGCCTCGGACATTGCTTGGGGAGCTCATCTAAATGGAAAGTGGATACAAGACAAGTGGCCTGCCAGACTACAGCATCTACATATCAACATGAAGGAGATGTTAGCAGTCCAGTTTGCATTAATGGCTTTCAAGGAGTTACTTCTTCCAGGGCAGGTGTTGATTCTAACAGACAACACAACTGTCATGTGGTACATCAACAAGCAAGGGGGAACACATTCTTATCCTCTATGCAGGCAAGCAATGATTTTATGGGAGACTGCGCTAAGCTTGCAACTAACTCTTCAGGCAAGGTTTCTGCCGGAGCACAGAACTCCTTAGCAGATGTGTTAAGCAGACAAATCATGGATCCCCACGAGTGGAAACTGGATCTTCATGTATTTCAGAAATTGACAGTGTCATGGGGAACTCCAGACATAGATCTGTTCGCTTCTCCACTAAACCACCAGCTGCCAAAGTTTTGCACAAAGGGGTTTCATCACACAGCTTGGAAAGTGGATGCTCTGTCTTTCAGTTGGAAAAACCTTCATGTGTATGCCTTTCCACCTCTGCCTCTTCTTCCAAAGGTGCTATTAAAAGTCAGACAAGACAAGCCAAGGATGATTTTGATAGCTCCAGATTGGCCTCGCAACACTGGTACCCACTACTAAGGAGTCTGGTAAGGAAGCCTCCATGGCCTTTACCTTTGATTCCTCATCTGTTATCTCAGAAGGACGGTCATCTGCTCAATGTCAAGCTTCACTCTCTTCATCTAACAGCCTGGCATATTCTGTGTTGAAACACAGCAGGTCTCAACTTCCTCAACAAGTTTTAAATGTGATTATGGAAGCTAGAAGACCTAGTACAAGGAAAGTGTACGCAGAAAAATGGAAGAGATTTTTATTTTGGAGTACAGCAAAGAATTTGGAGATTTCTGAGCCTAATTTGAGTGTGGCTCTTCAATATCTTACTGAGTTATTGGACAAAGGTTTGTCCTTCTCTTCCATTAAGATTCATGCTGCAGCAATTTCAGCTCACTATGATTGTGACCCACCATTGTTTTCGCATCCTTTGTTCAAGCAGTTTCTTAGAGGGGCAAAGAATATAAGACCCCCACGTAGAGCTCCTACTCCTGCTTGGGATCTCAATTTTGTGTTGGAAAAACTTACTCTACAACCTTTTGAGCCTGCGGCTACTGCTGAATTGAAATACTTGTCATGGAAGACTGCTTTTCTGTTGGCTATTACTTCTGCAAGAAGGGTGTCTGAGTTGCAGGCCCTTATGGCAGTAGAGCCCTTTTGATTTTCCATAAGGATAGGGTATCATTACGTACTAATCCTTCCTTTATGCCTAAGGTGGTTTCTAGTGTGGCTTTAAACCAAACTATTCATTTGCCTACTTTTTATGCAGACCCCCAAAATAAAGGGGAAAAGATTTTGCACACTTTAGATGTACACAGGCAATTGCGTTATTATTTAAGCAGGACTAAGGATTTTAGGCAGTCTCAGCAGTTGTTTGTTTCTTTTGCTTTGAGTTCAGGGCAAGCCTGTGTCAAAACAAACTATTTCTAGATGGATTGGGTTTTGCATTGCATTTTGTTATTCCCATCACGGCAAGGAGATTCCAGCTGGGATTAGGCCTCATTCCACTAGGGCTACTGCCACTTCAACAGCATTTCTAAGGGGGGGGTGGCAACTAAGGATATTTTGGAGGCAGCTACTTGGAGTTCAGTGCATACTTTCTCTAAGCATTATCACCTTCCTATCTACTCTAAGTCTAGGGCTGGTTTTGCCACAGCTGTTTTGCAAGGCATGTTGTCAGCTCCTACTTCTTTATGATTTGCCAGCCTCCCTTACCTCTGCTTTGGGATTCTACCCAATAGTAAGGACTGCAGCAATGAGGAACGAAGAACATAGTACAGTTTTGTACCTACCATAAATGTAGATGTTCGAGGATCCACATTGCTGCAGTCCAATTTACCCTCCCTCCTTCCCCTCTGTGTTTAGGGGTGGTTGTGTAGGTGAGGTTATATGCTGATATTTTTGTATATATTTTTGTATATATTGTACATATTTTTGGTGCAGGTATTTTGGGCCTTGTCTTTTTAGGGTCTTCTGACATCTGGGGCAAGAAAAGACTGAGGATATGACGTCGGTCATGCGCATTTGTACCCTGACGTACTGACGTCAGTCTAATGCGCCCTGACCGACGTCAGCCATATACTCTGGTATTCGGGCCGACTGGACAGCGGACTACCCAATAGTAAGGACTGCGGCAATGTGGATCCTCGAACATCTACATTTATGGTAGGTACAAAACTGTACTTTTTTTGCAACTTCATTAGTGAAGAGAGATTCGCCCGTGCTATTTTTACACTGGATATTTTCTATTAGAGCTTTGTTGGTAGATCACAACTGCATATTTGAATTGCAGAAGGCTATGAGACCGGACAGGGCAGGGTTTTTTGCAGAATAGTATAAGATGTGGTGTGCCAGGTTGAGTTGGTGGTATCGTAGTAAATTTGGGAATTCTAACCAGTGTAGTTTATTTAGGGATTGACAGTGGTGGGAGCATGATCTGGTGTTGGCAGCGAATCTGGCGATTTTGTTATGGCTTATGGAGAGTTTATTAAGGTCAGTTTTATTTAGGCTTGTTAATACTGGACATGCATATAATATAGGTGCTAGGAAACGGGTTCTGGCTATGGTGAGTCTAGCTTCAGAAGTAAGGTATTGCTTACAGCGGTAGAGGGTGCCTATTTTTTTGTGGATTTTGGAGACAGTGAGGGATATATGTTTGTACTTTAGTTGTTGGTCAATGGTGAATCCTAATAACTTAGCTTCTGGGACTGGGGTGATGAGAGTCTATCTGGAGAAGGAAGTATCTTGGGTTTTTGTATGGTGGAACAGCATAAGGAGTTTTCTTCAGGTTTAATATTAACTGGGAATTGTTTAGCCAATATTCTGTTTCAGTGAAGGATTGTTGTTTTTTTCTTGGAGAAGTTGTATGTTGGATGCGGAGCCCATCAGAGTTGTATCATCAGCATATTGGACTATTTTAACATTTGTAGTAGTGGAGTTGATTTGTAAAAAAGTTAAACAGGAGGGGGCCAAGGATGAAGCCTTGGGGTACGCCAACTGTAATTGGGAGTGGGGGGATAGGGAGTTAAGACATTTGACTGATTGATGGTTGTCTAGATAGCTTTTAAACCAGTGTAGGGTGGGGCCGTCAAGGTTGAGATCTGAGAAGCAGGTTAGGAGTTTATTGTGGGAAACTGTATCAAAAGCTTTGGATAAGTCTAGAAAGGTGGCAGAGACAAGATTACCTTGGTTCCTGAATGTGTTTATGATGAAGTTATTTAGGGCTGTGGTGGTGCTGTGGGATGGGCGGAAGCCCTGTTTTGAGTTGGATAAAAAGTTATTAGAGAGGAGGTGGGTGAGGAGTTGTTTGTGAATGCATCTTTCTAGGATTTTGGATAGTGGTGAGAGGATGGCAATGGGTTGGTAGTTGGAGAGATCGCTGGATGGGTCCACCTTTGTGGAGGGGGATAATGAAAGAGGTTTTCCACAAGGTTGGGATGGTTTGTTCAGTGATGGATCTATTTATTAGCAGTGTGACGGGGTAGGCTATGGCTGTGGATGCTAGTTGGAGGTATTCGGCAGGAAGATTGTCGATTTATGTTTTGCTAAGAGTTTTTGGATGGTATATATTGGTACAGGTTTGAGAGAAAAGGGGGTAGAGTTAGTATGGTGTTTAGGAGGTTAGGGTTTGTATTGTTTATTAGTTTAAGTATAGAAGTAAAGTAGTCATTGAAACTGGAGGCTATATGTGTGTTTGAACTGTCTATATTAGGTGGGGGAGGTGCTTTACAGGGTTGGAGGATGTTGTTCACTGCAGCCCAGAAATTTTGAGGGTTGTTACTATGTTGTCTTTGCAGGGAAGTGTAGTGATATTGCTCGTCAGTCTTAACCTGTTTCTTAGCTTTGTTTCTAACTTCAAGGTATGCATGCCTCGTTGTGAGTGTTTTGTGTTGGCGCCAGATTTTCCACTCCTTATCCCTCTCGTTTAGTAAAGCCCTTGTGGTGCTCTGTAGCCATGGGGCAGGGATGCTGCGTATTCTAATTGTTTTGATTGGGACTAGCTGGTTGAGGATGTCTAGAAATATGGAGTTGAAGTTTTCTACAGCATTGTCGAGTGGGAGCGTTTTGATGGGAGACCAGTTAGAGATTTTAAGCCTTCTAGGAAGTGGTCTGTGGGGAAGTTTTTACTGGCACTGGTGTGTAGTAGGGAGGGGGAGTTAAATGATTTAAGTTTATGCCTGAGGATAAAAGTGGGATTGTGGTCATTTAGAGAGTTAGGCAGTGTTGCGCTGATTTGTGAGGATCCAGTCTATTATGGATTCCCTTTTTGAGGACTTATCGGTGTGTGTGGGTGATTGAATCTTCTTCTTCTTCTTGGGTAAAAGTATATAGATTTATGTGATTGGTGGTGTTGGAGAGTGGATAGAGTTTCAATCGATATCAACATCGCCTAGGACTATGGTTTCTTGGGGGAGGGTGTGGGAGGCCCAGTGGAGTATTGGCTCTAATGTGGTTAGGTTGTCCCCTGGGGTATATAGATCCCAAGTATGTTTAGGTGCTGGAGCTTGTAACATATAGTTTCGGCATTTTTAGAGTTAGTGGGGTTCTTATTATTTATTTATTCAACCCAACCTTAAAATCCCCACCCACTTCTCTCCCAATTTCCTCTTGCTAACCCTCTTATATCTTAACAATTTATACAATCAATCCCAAACAGAAAATGAAGGCAACAACAACCATTACAAGTAAGCCAATGCTAATAATTCTATCCTGTACTGTACTACTTATTATCAAACTATATCTAATAACTAGATATGAAGACCAGGGCCTATCAGGTTTTTTCTACCCCAGAGGCCAAACTAGTACCATCTCATCCCGAAGCCATAATAAACCTAACACCTTCCATCTGCCCAGTAAAATATACCACCCCAATCATCATAACCCCCTGCAAATTAAACAAAAGCACCCCAAATACAAACATGAACTCAAACTACTCTGAAGCTTATGAGACTACGAGACTATCTAAAAAAAAAATACAACCATAGATGGGGATATCCATCCCAACCCAGGCCCCACAGCCACACAAATTGCTAATAGTCTACCAGCTACCCAACCAAACTCTCTTCAAATATACCACTTAAACATAAGAAGTATAAATAATAAGATACATAACTTGCATGCCCTAATAGCAATGTACCACACAGATATAATGTGTCTAACTGAAACCTGGCTAAAACAAGGGACCAAAGACAATGAGATAATGCCACCAAGCTATAATATATATAGAGCAGATCGTACTACAAAAAAAGGAGGCGGCATTGCGGTGCTCTATAAGAGCACACTGGATGTCACCATTAACTCTCCTCAACCACCCCAGATCTCGAATGCTGAAATACTTGCACTAAAACTACAAATAAACAAAGACAAAAGTATTAATCTAATTGTGATCTATATTCCCCCCGGGAATAACTCTTGACACCCTAGAACATATCCTCAGCTGGATATCAATTAACTATCCTCAAGAAACCATTATTCTAGGAGATGTCAGTATAGACTGGAAGCAATGCTCCTCAGAAGTCAACCCTACCCACATCAACTTACAGGGATTCAGTCAGTCAGTATCTTCCCCCACCAGAGTAGGTAATAATAATCAAAAAGAGAGCATCCTAGACTGGATACTCATCAACAGTCATCCCCAAACATATATGGCCGGGACCCTTCCAAACGATCTTAGCGACCACCTCATTACCTATATTATGAAAAAGAAGATAATAAACTCCACCCTGCCTATGTATAGGCCAGTCAGAAATAAGAGGCACTTTGACCACACTAAATTCCTGTTGGAACTTAAATCCTTTAACTGGGCACCCCTTAAGCATCTCCCCCTAGAGGAGGCTGTACATCTTTTTAATAGGACATTCCTAGCTATACTTGAGGCTCATGCCCCAATAAGATCAATCAGAATAAAAACAACTGTTGCACCCTGGTTAACAAAAAACACTATAGCACTAATAAAAAGTAGAAACAAAACATGGAACACCTGGCGTGCAACAAAATCAACCCCAGACCGCATAAAATTTCAACAACTTAGAAACGAGACCAAAAAAGCAACTCTATCTGATAAAAAAAACTACTATTGCCAACTCCAAAATAAACACCAAAACAACCCTCAAAAATTCTGGACAGGATTAAATAATCTACTCCACCCAGGTAAATCCTCTACCCCTACCCCAAAACACTAAGTGACAAAACACCTGAAGACGTAGCAAATTCCTTTAACAATTTCTTTACTGATACTATACAATCCTTAGCTAACCAACTACCATCCACCAACTCCAGTAAAGCGGAAAACTTACAAAAGTCACAATCGACCTTCAAATTCCAACCTGTCCCTACTGCAAATATATGTTCCTTACTGAAGAAACTTAAGCCAACCACTCTCTGCAGACCTTCTCCCTGCTGAATACTTGCAAATAGCAGCAGATGTCATAGCATATCCTATCTCAATACTAATCAATAGAACCATAGCAGAATCCACTATCCCATCTATATGGAAAGTATCCCATGTCATTCCCCTCCATAAAGGAGGCCTATCAACTGAACTATCAAATTATAGGCCCATAGCTATACTGTCACCATTGGCCAAAATCATGGAGAAATGTATACACAAACAACTCCTTCACTACCTTACCATGAACAAATTACTAACGGATACACAACACGGTTTTAGACCCCACCATAGTACAACCACTGCACTTCTTTCTTTCACCGATACTATCAATCACTATCGAAATGACAAAAAAATATCTTCAGCACTATTTGTTGACCTATCGAAGGCCTTCGATATGGTGAACCACCAGCTACTACATCAAACATTAGAAAATCTCAACCTAGACAAATTAGCTCTAGATTGGTTTCATGGTTATCTCTCTGATAGGAAACAAGCCGTACTTTGGCATTCTAAACTTTCCAACCTCCTACCTAATACCATAGGAGTACCCCAAGGTTCCATATTGGGGCCTCTTCTGTTTACTATCTTCATAAATGACCTGTATAAAGCCATCCCTGAAGCAACCTGCATTCAATATGCAGATGACTCGACATTAGTCTGTGCTGATACTAATCCTGACAACCTATTATCCAAAACCCAAGCATGTTTTAGGACAGTAGAAAACTGGCTATTAGGACGTAAACTGATCCTTAATCCAAACAAAACCAAATTACTACTCTTTCAACCCAATCAAAAGTCCACACCTATATCATTTTCTATCCAATCCAAAAATGGGACTGTCATCTCTCCAGACTCCTATACCAAACTATTAGGAGTTTGCATAGATAACAGACTTAGATTTGATATCCATATTAATCAGACCATCAAAACCGTTAACAAAAACTTGGGTCTTTATACGGATCAAATCTTTTCTAACTCCAATAGCGAAAGTAACTATGGCCCGCTCACATCTCCTCTCTTCCCTCCTATATGCCTCCCCTATACTCACTAATCTCAAAACAACGGAACTAAACAAACTAACACGCTGCTATAATCAAATTGCCAGATTTGCAACAGAAATGCCCTATAGAACACACCATTGTGTCAACCTAAGAAAATTAGGCTGGTTAGAATTCACCAACCTCCTACAGCAGACCCAACTTATGGAAGCATTTAAAATCCTGAACCAACCGGACAAAACTCCAGCCCTGAATAACTTAATAAGACCCTATAACAATCTCAGTAGTTTATGCTCCTCTAACAAGCTTCTAGTTAAAACAGTCAAAGCAAACAATGTAGGTGGGGATTCACTTTTAGCAATGCCATTGGCAAAATATGGAACTCTCTCCTACTAGCCTTTCTTTCACTTCCTCCTATCTGTTTTCAAAAAGGTTAAATCAACATCTAAAGTTAAATTGGCTCTGCCAGTGCTCAAGTCCTGACTAATCCTCTCTCATACAAGTATAGAAACTTCCCAAGTTTCAGCCCCTCGCTCTCACTTCTTTCTCTCTCCTCTTAACTGAAATGGATAGTCTGGATGGAGTATCAGTATACCAGAAGCAGTATTAATAGTTATGTATCCTATATAATGATTAAGATCAATGTACTTTACTGTACTAAATCTCCTCTATAGCATTATTCTAGTATAGGAAACGTATTTGTCTTGTTTTGTTTTGTACCATAGTTCTATGCATTGTCTATTTTTTACCTCTATCTACTATATCTATGCATTATATTATTGTCACTGTGGAGCATTTCTCCCCGGGCCTCCGCTGAAAATGGACATGTATCCAGTCGGACTTTCCCGGTCAACAAATGTAAAATAAAATAAATAAAATAAAATTATTTATTTATACATTTGTTGACTGGGAAAGTCCACTGGGCCCAACGACCCATTTTCAGTGGAGGCCTGGGGAGAAAAGCTCCATACAATCACATAATTTTTTTACATAACATCAGCTTAACTTTGAAAGTCAAGAATGTTTTTACACAATACAAATTGAAGTAGATATACAAGACAAATACATATTAGAGGTATAGAGTACAAAAAAAATATACCCAGTGTTGGGTTTTCAGTAATTCTGTTTGTATATTCTCATAAGTAAGAATACTGTTTAATCAATTCTGTTTATTCAGCCACAGAAATAAAGAAAGTGAGAGAGACTGGATACAAAGACAGTGTAAATTGCAACTATATTAAGTTAATAAAAGTATTTGTAGTGTATAGTGGCCAAAACATTTAAGGTGGTTTAATTATATGACAAAGTTATTGAGATAGTGTTCTTTTAGTGCAAATTTAAATGTTTCTAAAGAGTCTAGTTGAGTAAGAGAGAGAGGGAATGCATTCCAAAGTTTGGCAATGGCATGGGAATAGAGACGTCCAGCTCTTTTGTTGGATTTAGTTATGGTTGAGTTTGTTAGAGGACCTAAGATGCGGAGTAGGGGTGTGTGTTTGTATTGTAGTTTGAAGGGATGGGCAGTAGTTTGGATTATTAAGTAGTTTGTGGGTGACACTAACTTGGGAGTAATGTAGGCAATGAGGGAGCTCAAACCAGTTTATAGATTTAATGGCCAGGCAGTGATGTGTTCTTGTTGGAATAGTTGGATTTTTAAGTTGATTTTGTAAACTAGGGCTATAAATCCACCTTTTTTGTGGAATCTCTCTACTCTTGGAATGTTATATCTGGCGGGGGGGGGGTGTTGTGGTGTTGTCCTTGATATGTGGTTTAAGCCTTGTCTCAGTTGAGTATTATGTCAGGGTTGTATAGGGTGATGGCTGAGTGCAGCTCATCAGTTACTGAGAATGTTTAGACTGAGTATTAGTAGGTCAGTGGGTTTGGGCTTAAGTGGTATTTGGGAGTTCAGTCTGTTTATAATTGTTGTTGGGCCGAGATTGGGTTGGATATCTCCTCCTAGTAGTAGCTGGGCTGCTATGTTGGTAATTGTTCTGAGGTATAACATCATTTGGCTGTGGAACTAGAGGAATGGCTGTTTTTTTTTTTTGGAATGTGGGGCATAGTGGATTGTGGAGGTGATCTGAAAGATGTTTTTGTTGTAACTGGATGTGACTGTGATTGCTGGTTTGCAGGGGACTGAAGGGGTAGGGTGGGGGACTTTGGGTAATGGTGTGTGATGGGTGAGTGGAGGTATGAGGTGATAATGGTGGATGTGGAGAGGCATAGGAGTAGGGACAGTAGTTGCAATGGAGTATTGTATGAGTGGGAGTGAGGTACATATGACATATTAGAAGTGGTTAAAGCTTGATGGTGTGTGTTTGTGAGAAGGGATTGGGTGGATTGGTATTGAGTGTAGTGTTAGGTGTGAGAGGTGGTTGTAGGAGTAGAGACTGGGTGTGGATTGGAGGAGGAAGTTGTGTGTATTGTTTTTGATTGTGGGGTGGAGTGTGTTTCAGATTGTGGAGAAGTGTGTGTGATTGGGAGTGGCTGGTGGGTGTGGTTGAGAGATCAGGTGATGTGGGGATGAGATAAATCTGCGAGTAGTGGGGATGGGTGGGAATTGGGGCAGGGGAGGAGTGAGCCTGAGTGGTAGCAAGGGCAAACGGAGTGGGGATGCACCAGCAGTGCAGGTAAGTGGACACAATAAAAACAGACAGCGTGTTGGGCAAGAGGCTGTGTGAGGTGTTAGGAGAGCAGTAGAGGTGCGTGTAGTGACTGTTGTTGATGGAGCTTGCCTGTAAGGGAAGGTTTAAGTGGGAGGAAGGAAGGAGGGGGGGGAACAGGGAGAGACTGAGCTGGGAGGATGGAAAAGGACTGAAGAGGGACCCAGAGTGCTTGCAGTAGTATGCCTGGCAGGGGGGCTGGCTGCTTGTGGCTCGCAGAATTAGAAGGTTTAGTCTTAAACAAATTTAGTGAATTATGAGCTAATAATAAACACTTTCCACTGCCAACCCAGTTGCTGTGCTCACAGGTCCAAAAATAGATAATTACCTTGATTGGTGATTTTTAATTGGGAGCTTGAGTTTTTTCTGACACTTTGGAGTTAGGCAGGTGGTTTCCATTGATCTGTTCTCCATGGCAAAACACTGGGCTGCTTAACTCAATGTAGAATGTGCTCTAATGGAGAACACAACAAAAAAATGGAGTAGTAAGTGGTAGTTAGACAGTGTAAGGCTTTATACAGTCCATCTGGAACTACTTTGACAGGTAGGGAACTAACAAAGAGTTATTTGCAGCAAGAGGTCGATGATCTATCAGTCCTCAGGGTGGTTATAGACTATAGGCATTTTAAAGTATTTTGGATTTTTTTTTCCAATTACTTTTAGTAGCCATACTACTTTCAGCCACCAGATGGCATTGATGGACATGTTTACTGGTTTTCTGGTATGCTGCCCATAACTGAGGAGTGCAGTATGCTACTGCTGGAATTAATATATATATATATATATATATATATATATATATATATATATATCTACATATATAAGCACTTGGGCTTCAGGCCAGCTATTTTACATTAAAAGGGTTCGTGGTCTGCACTCTTGTGGGAGGAGAGGCTGGACTCTGCCCTTCTAGCTGGGAATTTCTGGTTAAAGGCTTATAGTGCCTGCATATTTAAACTGCTTCTTACTGAAATTGGTACACCTTGTTTGCTGTAGCATAGACTAGATTGAGGCCTGCTGAATCTAGCTTTGTTTGCATAACTTGAGCACTAATCCAGGCATTCTTTAAAGTATTCAATTGTATTTATTACTGCTTAGTAGTAACTTGATTAAAGTGTAGCTATCATTTTAAGTCTTTTGGATTAAGCACTTGGGCTTCAGACCAGTTGTTTTACATTAGGAATGTTTGTGGCCTGCACTGTGGTGGCAGGACAGGTAGCTTACATCCTTCTAAGTTGGGAACTGCTGATTGAGGGCTCAGTGTCTGTTATTCTAAAAGTGTATTAATTCTGGTTTAAGCACTTGGGCTTCAGGCCAGTTGTTTTACATTAAGGTCTGTGGTCTGCACTGTAGTGGCAGAACAGGTAGCTTACATCCTTCTAAGTTAGGAACTGCTGATTGAGGGCTCAGTGTCTGTTATTGTAAAAGTGTATTCATTCTGGTTTAAGCACGTGGACTTCAGGCCAGTTATTTTACATTAAAAGGGTTCGTGGTCTGCACTCTTGTGGGAGGAGAGACTGGACTCTGCCCTTCTGAGCTGGGAATTTCTGGTTAAAGGCTTATAGTGCCTGCATATTTGAACTGCTTCTTACTGAAATTGGTACACCTTGTTTGTTGTAGCATAGACTAGATCCAGGCCTGCTGAATCTAGCTTTGTTTGTATAACTTGAGCACTAATCCAGGCATTCTTTAAAGTATTCAGACGTATCGATTACTGCTTGGTAGTAACTTGATTAAAGTGTAGCTATCATTCTAAGTCTTTTGGATTAAGCACTTGGGCTTCAGACCAGTTGTTTTACATTAGGAAGGTTTGTGGCCTGCACTGTGGTGGCAGGACAGGTAGCTTACATCCTTCTAAGTTGTGAACTGCTGACTGAGGGCTCAGTGTCTGTTATACTAAAAGTGTATTAGTTCTGGTTTAAGCACTTGGGCTTCAGGCCAGTTATTTTACATTAAGAAGGTTCGTGGTCTGCTGAATCTAGCTTTATTTGTATGCTTGTTGTCTGTTTGCGTGTTATTTCCCTGAAATGTAATTCCACCTAAAACGCGGCTTTTCAGCGCTTCTGTGGATCCCTACTGATATCTGCATTGCTTACTGTACTTATTTCCTTGTTTCACTTGAAAGAAAGTTACTGTTTGTCATTTTTGCATTTAAGTTACTTGTAACACATTGCATTTAAGTTACCTGGCACTTGCTCACTAAAGCAATTATATAATTCAGCACTAAAATATTAAAAGCACTACACCCTCACAAACTCCCCTTGAGTACCTCGTTCCCCATTGGCCCTTTTTTTTTCTATTATAAAGGAATTCCCAATACTATTCTAGCATGTCCAAAAGTCAGTTGTCGATCTCCTCTCCGGTCCAGCTGGTGAATCTGGGAATCTTGAGGCAATATTACAACTGCCTCATGTACACAGACAACCCTCTCCTCCTCCCAACAAATTCCAACACATGTGAGAGATGCAACCATATAGCCATACTGGTGGCTAAGCTCTCTCAACTCAGTACTGGCGAAACCAGTCAGGAGGAGAAGAAAACCACACTCACTACAATTCCAGTCTCAAATAGACCTACCATGACAGCAAACCAAACGCATAAACACACAAAAACATACTCGGAGGCTCTAAATAAAAATCTGCCTAAGCAGCAGAGACCTCCAAAGCAGACACCCAAGCAACCGCTACCCCAAAACAAAACACGTCCAACACATAGCTCACAAAGCCAGTGTGCCGAACAGTCACAGCCCTTAAGGCTAAACAACACACCTGATACACTTGTAATAGGTGACTCTATCATCAGGCACACTGACGTCCCGCTCACCAGGCTGAACAAGGAGAAGGTCACGGTGAGCTGCCTGTCAGGCGCTAGGATCTGCCACATAACACAAGCACTCATGTCACTCCAAGGCAAGTACAAATATGAGTCAGTCATTGTCCATGCTGGTGTGAATGACCTGAGACGTACCTCCCTGGACTACATGAAAAGAGACATAGAGGAGCTCTCTGAGCATGTAGCCCAGGCCGGTATGACCCTGACCTTGAGTAGCATCTTACCCACACCAAGAATGATGCCACAGTATGAAGACAAGATGATCAATTTCAACAATTGGCTTAAGTATTGGTGTCATTCAAAGGGGATCCAATGCCTGTCAGCCTGGGATGACATGCTCGACAAGCCACGATGCTTCACTAGGGGCGGCTTGCACCTGTCACCCCTGGGCTTTCGGATATTGGCAAAGGCTCTTGCTACCCCCATAGTGCCTTTTTTAGGCAAGGCTCAAAAGACAAACCCACCTCAAGAGTAATGCTACTCAACGCCAGAAGTCTAAACCTCAAGATGCACACACTCAAAACTCTCCTTAGCATGGAGAACATCAATATCTGTGCAGTAACAGAAACCTGGTTCAAGGCTCCCGAGAGCACCCCAGCACTACCAGGTTATACCTCATACCATGCTTTTCGGCCCCAAAACTTGGACCGAACCACAAAAGGAGGGGGAGTATCAATATTCGTCAAAGATACCCACACCTCCAGGTTGGTGGCACAGCACGAAGCATCAGAGACTATCCATGTGCAACTAACAGTGGGTAAAACTGCCTTCCAATTTATAGCCTGCTACAGACCACCCTCCCAATCCCAGGAACCCCACTCGGCCTTCCTGAGAACACTGGAAAATATGAAGGTCTCTCCAAACACCATTATATTGGGCGACTTCAACTACCCAAACATAGACTGGGAGCATTACTCTAGCTCCAACACCCTAACCCAAAGGTTCCTAGAATTTATAAACTCAGATGCTATGACACAAATTGTTACCACTCCCACAAGAGGGGAAAACATACTGGACCTGATCATCACCAACATGGGGACTCTATGCCCCAGACCAGAGGTGTATCCCTCATTGGTAAGATCAGACCATAAACTAATCTCACTGGATATTCACATCCCGACTCCACCCCCTGCCCTGACAACCACAGTGAAAAATTTCTCTAATGCAAATTTCACACTGCTCAAAACCGAGGTGGAATCCTTCAAAGTCCCCAGGCCTGTGGACAATACGGCCCAGACCGCAGAATCCTTTATAAACGCATTCTATGAACACCTTCAGGAATGCATGGATCATGCAATCCCAAATAAAACCAATTCCCAATCCTCCAAAGGCAGACGTCCTGTCTGGTGGACCCTAGCCATAAACAAACTATACAATAGAAGGAGGAAGCTGCTACATGATAGAGCAAAATCCCAAAAAGGGAAGGCATCTCTGATCAGTATTAGCAAAAAACTACGGGCACTCATAAAATCATTTAAGGCCAGCTTTGAGAGAAAAATTGCACAGGACACTAAGGATAATCACAAGGCTTTCTTTAGTTATGTTAGGAACCTGGGTGGGAATTCCCAGATATGCTCAGAATTAGTCCAAAATGACAAAAAATACATCAAACTCACAGACATTGCCAACATCCTAGCTGACAGGTTCAGCGCAGACTTCTACCCCCCCCCCACCAAAAGGGCAAATATCTATCCCAGCAGAGTGCTGCCCCCTGACATCTCAGATGCTCAGGTAAGAGCCGCCCTCTCCAAAGCAAAAAACACAGCATCAATGGGACCAGACGGTGTCCCGGGCTGCGTCCTACATGAACTCCAAGAAGAACTAAACCCAAACATAAAACTACTGTTCAATCTCAGCCTTACTACAGGATATGTACCCAAAGAGTGGCGTACAGCAACAGTGGTCCCTCTCCACAAAGTTGGTGCCTCAACGGATCCTGGAAACTATCGCCCCATAAGCCTGACTAGCTTGGTCTGCAAAGCTATGGAAAGGATCATCATGGACCTCATAAATAAAGATATTGAGGACCTACAGACACTGGATCCTACCCAGTTTGGCTTTGTTAAGGGCAGATCCTGCCTCTTAAACCTGGTTGATTTCTTTGAAACAGTCACTAAGGCCATTGACGAGGGGAAGGTGGTCCACACAGCCTACCTGGACCTCGCAAAAGCCTTCGATACAGTACCCCACTCGGGCATTATAGATAAGCTCACCAGCTTAAATATAAACCCCTATGTCACTAGATGGGTTGCAAACTGGCTCAAGGACAGAACCCACATGGTTAGAATTGCTGGAGCCATGTCAGACTCCAAACCAGTTACAAGTGGCGTCCCACAAGGCTCAGTCCTGGGACCTCTCTTGTTCGGTATATATTTCTCGGAGGTACAGGCCAACACGGAAGGACTGTGGCTGACCAAGTTTGCAGATGACTGCAAACTGGGCGCCATAATCGACACTCCAGCCGACACAAGCATCCTCCAAAAGGGCCTCATAGAAACAGACAACTGGTGCCAGAGCCATGGCCTCAAGCTAAATGCCAAAAAGTGTATAGTCATCCCCTTTGTCAAAAACAAAGTGCCCACAAATTACCACATAGGTGGTAATCCATTAAGTACAGAAGAAGTAATTAGGGACCTGGGGACCCAAGTCGATAGCATTCTCTCATTTGACAACCACGTGGCCAAAGTGGTTAGAAAAACATTTTATATAGCCCACCTAATCATGAAGGGATTCACATCTAGATCAGGGGAGGTCATCGTGCCTCTTTACTCATCCCTCATCAGGCCCATAACTGAGTACAATGCCCCCTTTGGGATGTACCTTACCAGACACCTGCAGCAACTGGAAAGACCCCAAAAGTACCTCACCAAGAGGATCAAAGGGCTCAAACAGATGCCATATGCTGCCCGGTTAAAGAAACTCCAGCTCTACTCAGTGGCATACCGCCTGCTCAGAGGCGATCTGTGCCTGACGTATAAAGCCATGTCCAAACCGGAATTAATGGACATGCTGCACCTCAGAAAATCCAAATCCCATCTAGCTATGCGCTCGAGAGACTTGAACCTCAGCACTGAAATAAATAGGACATGCTGGAGGGACAGATTCATAACCCAGAGGCAACCTTCACTCTGGAATAAAATCCCAGTCCAGGTTAGGCAGAGTCCCTCATTGACTCTCTTCAAGAGGAATCTTGATGAATGGATGGGAGATCGTAGGTTTACCCCGGGTATCACTTCTGTGTCACTGTTAGACAGAGGCACAGTATACTAACCTCGAAAAAGGGCATAGCAAAATTAATTTAAAATGGGTGGCGAAAGCCAAACACACTCTGGCTAGGCTTATAAATGCCCTAGGGCAGATAGCCTAGTATAAACCTATGAACCTATATATATATATATATATATATATATATATATATGAACCTATATATATATATATCTATATATATATATATATATATATATATATATATATATATATATATATACACACACACACACACATATATATATATATATATATATATATATATATATATATATATATACACACACATATATATAAAAAACAGAAGATAAAAATGTCCAAGGCAAATCCAATTCCGAGTCCAAACAAATAAATAATGTAATTAAAGAAACCAAAGTTCATCCATTGGCAGTTAATGTGTACCATCGTTGTTCTTGTGCATTTTCTTCCCCTGTTGATGTCAGGCTTAGAGATTCTAGATATGTTGGTTCTTTTGTCAGGGATTTACCATTTGGTGGGCAGGCTTGAAGCTGATTCACTTGGTGTCAGCATCGCCTTCAGCTTACTTTGACCAAAGACTGCTGGTCTCAGCCTTGAGTGCTGTGTGAACATTGATGCCAGCACTGTCAATACAGACTGCCTAGCATATGCTTCTCTCTGTGTCAGTACATCCAATGCCTTTGGCTTCTGTAATAGGCAGCTTTGACTGCGCTGTCTAGGCTGAGATCCCTGATCTTAACGTGACAGTCTCTTTTGCCTCCCCGAGGAGGAAGCCCACTCTTCAGCCTCCATTTATTCAATCCTTAATGAATGTGGGGTTCTGGCCAAGCTGGGGGAAGTGGAACTATGTTTCCTTCTCTGTGTTTAAAGCACTGTATTATCACCCTTAAAGTATGCAAAGCATTTATTAAGGATGCCTTTCTGTTGGGCCCTCTTTTCAGGAAACTTTTCTCCCCTCAGATTAGATTTGTTTATTGATTCATCAATTGACATTTGTTTATTGGGAAAGTCTGATTGGGCAATAACGCATTTTCAGTGGAGGCCCAGAAAGGAAAACTCCAACATATTACATGAAAGCAAAACAGCAGAATATAGCAAATATAAACATTTTATATGGATTTTTATTTTAGAAGTACAATATAATATAACAAAACTGTAAAGGCTTTCATGTTGCAAGTATAATAGAGTCGAAGACACTACAATATAATATAGATTAACAAAAGATTGTCTAGTTACAGGACCGAGCTTAATTTGTTTGAATTAGATGAAATAAAGGGAGAGAGCGACAGAAGTAAAGGTGAGTTACATAGGAAAATGTGTGAAATCGAGACAAAAAGAGACCGTTGTGAAAAGGATTATTAATAAGTTGACTGTCGTAGATGAGAGAGAAAGTGAAGATTGGTTAGTAAAAAAAAAGAATGTGTATAAAGTTAATAGAAAAAACAATATTTACAAATTAAAAATTAGTATTTGAAGGATGTGTACTTTGGTAGTGTACTAAATGAGTTAAATGTAAGATGTTTCAGTAGTGGAACAGGAGATGGTAGTAAGGTACAGGAGAGGGATAGTAGGCAGAAATATGAAAGTTATTTTGGCTGGTGGAAGTGAGGGGATAGGATGGCTGTAAGAAAGTGAAATGAGAGAGAAGATTGTTTAGAAGATGGAGGTGGTATGAAAGAGAAAAATGGATTATAGGATGGGACTAGGGACTTAGTTTTGGAGAATTTAACATTTCCTTCATTTTAGCCAGCAGCTTCTGCAGATTTTAAGTTTTTGATATTGAAGGCCATTTTCTTAGTAGCAGTGAAGTCAACCAGGAGGAGCTGTGAGTTGCAGGCTTTGTGCGTTAACCTTCTGCAACTGTTTTTCCACAGAGAACAGGTTTCTTTAAGAAGCATTCCCCTATTTATGTCCAAGGTTGTTGCTGTCTAGCATTTATTTTATTTCCTAGTGGATTCCCTGCCTTCACCCAGTTGGCATGTTTGTTCTGTAGACATTGGGAGGTGGGCATCTCCTGTTTAGGTAAAAGCCTTGGAGCCCATTTGTTCTTGCCCTGGAATCCCAGTTGACCCATTCACATTGCTGCAAGAGTCAGGTGGTAGAGAGGAGGCCAGGTTGCTGTTCCTGTGTCATCTTCCAGACAGAAGAGTACCTACCCCCAGTGGTTCTTTCAAGCTATGCTGTTAGGTGCCATCCAAGGGGGAAGTATGTCTCCACATTCTGAATGCCACTTAGTGACCGCGTGGATGCAGTCGGCAACTGCTGCTTCTTGGGCTTGAACTCCATGGAGTTTTAACACCTACTGATTCTACTATATGCCACCCATGTAGCAAGCCACCTCCCTCCCCCAAGATGGGTGAGTTAGCTGAGGATGCTCATCCCCTTCCTCTCCTGATAGCTCCTTCAGGCATATGAGCTTCAGTCAAACTCTGGTCTCCTGCATCATATGGTCTCCTGCATCATACCCTACACTTGAACGTAGCCAAAAGGCTGAGAAGTGATCATCTGGCTCATACCCTGTGTTTTATCCATGTACACCAAGGAACTGGCTTGCTATACCTAACCTTAATTAGTCTATTGGATATCCAGTGTTCTGCTGAAGTTGTACTAAGAGAGTACCTTCTGAGTCGTACAGATTTGCACAGAGAGCTTAGCTGTTGTGTGTTCAGTAGTGTTCATTAAGGAAGGATAGTTAGCTGCTGCTTTCTTTGGTTCTCACACACTTAAAGCAAAAGATCATTAAGGGGTGTCTGGCTCACTGGGTTCTAGTTGTATGTCCATCATTAATGATCTTTTGCTTTAAGTGTCTGAGAACCAAATGCATGACAAAACCTTCCCTTCCCTCCTGCATAGCCATTCAGGTCCTTTTTCTGTACCCTGCCCCAACCTGCCTCCATTTTATATAAATAATTTCTTCTTAAAAACTAGCAATTGTCACTACAGTTTATACCCTGCCTGCACAGAGCACTAGGCAATCATGTTTTACTTAAAATTCTTCTTATAAACTGTAGGAAACTACTATAGTTTATATGCTGCCTGTGCACGAAACACTACAGCTCTCAGGTTTTAGTTTAACAAAAGATGATTTTTTTGTTTTGTTTTGTTTTGTTTTGTTTTTAGTTTTAAATTATAACAAACTGTTTGCTACAGTTTAGGCCTATACTGAACTATACAGAGCTCAGGCTTGACTGCAAAATGCAGTACCAGCTTTTAAAAAACGGTATTGCATTAGAGATTGGGCTCAGCTGATCATACTCTCCAAACACTTTGCACCCGGAGCAGTTGCCTCTCTTGTCAACCCTAGCTATACTACTGTTTATAGGCAATTTGGAGGATCACCATTTTGCCTACAGCATGTCTTTGGCACCAAGGAAGAAACCAGAGCACATTAAAAAAAAAAGAGCAATGAGAAGTTACTCCAGGTGAGAACCAGTGGCTGGGAGGCAGTAGTGTTAATAGTTGTGCTGTTGTACCTCGTCCTAAAATTATTGGCAGAATTGCTGCACTTAACATTGTTTTTACAGAGAGGCTCATACATTTATAAGTTACAGAATATAAACTGTGCAATGATTTGTACACGTATGGTGTTAGTAGCAGTCCTGTAACCTGAGTAATTTTCATTCCTGGGAAACTTATGCAGGTAGCAGCACGTGAAAACTTGATAAGAGCACAAGATATATATGAAATATTTAGTTGCTTACAGCTAAGGAATTTATAGAAAGTAAATGACAAAAGTAAAAAAAGAAGAAGAAGAAAGTGCTGTGGAATTTATTAAGATATCAAAAAATGAAATAATGCCTCTTCATGCATACCGATGTGAGAAGATAAAAACACCTCGCCATTATAAATCATGGGAAAGCCTACTGCCATTTATTGGGACTGAATGCGCAGTAGCTTTTGTCTTAGAATTGTGGCTGATTTTCCTTCAAGTGAGCCTTGTAGCCAGTTCATTGTGTTGGTTTCCCTGTCTGACCAGACAGTCGCTGGGATGTGAAGCAGGGACATTCATTTGTTATACTTCTGCCAAGAATTTCTATTGGACATCCTGTCGATCTGATGCCTTAAACCTCTGTCGCAGTGAGCAAGCAGATGAGGGAGAGTTACATGGTACGGTAGAATGGGCTTGACGCTGCATGTAGCATTTCTGCACCAGATGCTTGTTTTTGGCTTGGAGCCACCTTTTAGATTCCCCTCTCCATTCCTGTCACACTGCCTGATTTGTTGTCCATATGTTTAGTAGCTGTTGTGTGGCGATACATTCTGGTTTATGCTGGGGTGTTAGACAGAAGGGACTAATTGACTAAATTTTAAAATAAGAGCCTTGGAGACATAATCACAAATGTGCTACGACAAGGCAGTCTGATATTTCTTCTTCCCAAAACAACGTATTTGCAGTGTTTAGAATTTTCTTGACTGAAATATCCTCTCCTCAAAAATTAGCAGTGGTTTCAAATACCAGAGCTGCAAAACACTATCTACAGTGTCAGATATTTATGCTTAAATTTCCTAAAGTGAACTGGAAAGTGTACTATCAAAGGGGAAACCATGCATCTGGAAGTGACATTAGTCTGTATATGTCTTGGAGAATTGCAAAGCAGGGAAAAAAGGAGATCTTTGAATGTAGTTGTGCAACTGTAAAGAATCACATGGAAGCAGTATTATTTAGTGTAGGCATGTTAGACATTTTTTCAGAGTCTGTCTGTGCCTCCCTCTGGAGGTATCTAGTGTTTGGCCACTTCAGAAATATGTCTTTGTTCACCCTCCCTAAATCCACTTGGGTTAAGCAGACAGAGGAAGCATGACTGTGGAAACATTACCAGTATTCTGAGTTTTAAATTTGTGGCCATTCCATTTGTGAGAGCTTCAGAATCCTTATTCAAGTGTGCGAGTTTCTGGCACAATCCTTTGTTTCATATTTGTGCAAGATGTTTGTGACGCATTAGTCTCGATTACACATTGTGTGAAAAGCTGTGAAATGTCACTGCTCTCTGTATCGGATCTATGTAAAGCTTTGTGGTGATATAAATCTCTGTTCTAGATGTATGTAAGACTTTGCAGTGTCCCTGACATCTGGACTAGATATATTTATGTTGTGGTGACCCTCCTCTGTTTGTTGGAAAAGGTCTGTTGTGCATTATGGTAAGTGCTGGTGGAACAGTACACTGTGTCAGCCCTAGATATGTCTGGAGAAAAAGGTAAGTAAAGGGAGCAGAGAGTAAAGAAGCGTGGGAGTAGGGTTATCCCCGTTGGGGGGGGGGGTCAGAATGCCAGATGAAGCTTAGGAAGTGAGGGAGTGTGAGCTGACTGATGTCTTGAACAATGAGAGGTTCAGTCATCTAGTGCAGAGTTGTACCACAACGGATAGAATTCTGGATGTAGTCCTAACGAAGGAGGAGGGTCAGGAATGTTCAGGTGGAGGAGTCCTTATCCAAACTAGATCACATCACTCTGCAGTTAGAGTGCATGTTGGGTAAGAACACAAACAGAAAAGATAATATCAAAGTATGGGGGGGTCATAATTGAGGTAGGGGACTTTGGAAAAAAAAATGAGGGAGCAAATAGGGTGTTGGAATGCGTCAGGAATTCAGTATTCTGGGATGTGGATCAGGGGTTGAGGAACAGGCAAAAAGACAGAGACTCTATGGGTAGCCTGTTGTGTGTGTTCATATGTGGATATAGTAAGTGTACTGTGTTCATATGTGGACATCGTAAGTGTACTGTGTTCATATGTGGACATAGTAAGTGTACTGTGTTCATATGTGGGCATAGTAAGTGTACTGTAGCCTATCTTTAAATATAAGTTACCAGTGATTGGCTGTGTCTGCCACTCAAGTCATGATGGTGAAGGTAAATCATGTCTAATGCCTCTTCTTTCATTCATTTTGATTGTGTACACTTAACTGTACACATATACTGTGTGATATTAGACTGGCTATGCCATATCAGATACAAGGACAGTTTTGGTACCAAATGCTGTTTGTCTTTGTACTGTATAGTATTTTGAAATCTCTGAAGCAGATTTATTCAAATTGCAATTTTTTCCTGCAGAAAAACAGCATTACAGTTTCACACCCCCATGCTAAGGTAGACCTCATTTATCTTCCATTTTTTTAATGTTCAGTTTTTCATGTTTTTTTTTTAAATTTTGGTGCTCACGTGAGACGTGTTTGTTTCAGTATTTTCATATGAGCTCAAAGTTTTAATTGAGCCTTGAATCTTGCTCTTGCTATAGTAATTTCATTTTTTTTCTCACAATATTGCTAAGTCACCAGTCTTAATTTCTATGACTGTTCATTTTTTTCTGAGAATATTTTTAGGCACCACCATACCAGATGTCACTACAACTACAGCAGTGAACAGTGTGCTGAATGTAGTGCAGATGTGTAGGAAATTATCAAAATTACCATAAATTTAGATATCGGAGCATGTTCACTATTCACACATTAATAGTTACCTCCCTCCACTCCTCTGTATCCTGGTAGTAACATCCTGGAGTGAGGGTGTGGACCCACTCACCATGTTTCCCACCTTCCCTGTCTCATAACCCTACGAGATGCCCTCTACTCAGGTTTGATTAATGCTTTGAGAGGGAAGATTGGGGATTCTTGATGGGCTGTCATCCCTGGGCCATTTGTCACTTAAATGCCTACTACTGTGGCTTTTGCTAGACCTTTGTTGATTTAAAGGGACAGGAAAAAAAACAAAAAAAAAATGGATTGAGTGGTTGTCCCTCTTATACCACAGACATATTAACGTCCTGATTGGAGGACATCCATCTAACCTGAAGGAGGTGGGATAAAAACTGTGCATGTTGGGTCTTTTGTGGCAGAAGTCCCAAAAGTTACAGTAGTGAACATACTAAGATATGTTCAGTCATGGTAATTTCCTACACAACTGTACTATATCCAATCTTGTACTTTGTAGTAAGCAGTTAGATAGCTCATCCAGTGCATGCAGTATGGTTACAGGCTCAAGAAAATACTTTATAGAGCCATTAATCTTATTTGTAGACTTTTTGGAGGTCAGAATTGTTTTGCAAAAATGTGTAAAGTTCTAATTAAAGCTGTGCAGTGTGATTTAAATATAGAAGAAGTAAGCAAACAGAGCAAGAAAAAAATGTTTGAGTTTAGTTGAAATGAGTTATGTGAGTGCAGTACCGATGGCATGCAGTAGCTAATCATCACTGGCAACACAAGTGATGAGTTTTGGTCAGAAGGTTATGTGTAGAACCAAGACCATTATATTATGGTTGCTACAGATGCTACTTGCAGCAGGCCAGCAGAAAATACTTTTAAATAATCAGAGTATTTCCATGTAAACCTCTGTTCACTGATCTGACATTTTCAGGGCATAAATTAAACCCACTGTGTTAGCTTTTTATTGATTGTAGTATAGTTATGAGTCCCTCATTGAGGGTTGTGAATCAGAACAGTCAAGATTCTGTTATTTGTTTATTATTTCCTGCTGTCTGCCATACCTCTCACCTGTACAGATTTTTGCATAGTGTCCAGATTTTTGCCTTATATTTTTGGTCCATTTTTCATAAAATTGTGTGGCGAATCATTGAAGAGTAAAGTAAGAAAATGATGACAGACATTAGACTTCATACCCTTCGGAAAATTCATGCTAATGCAAAACCTGTTCTATCAACTTTCTAAGTGTGTAAGAGCAGTATTTCAAAATTGTCCCTATTTGTACCACTTTTTTATTGCTTTGTCCAGATTTCTTACTCTTAAGAGGTATGTGTCTGACTATGCATCAGTCAGGAGAGTACCATTTTAAGGCTTCAAATAAAGCTGTGTCAGTTATAAACTCAGCAAGAAATGCTCCAAATACTGTTGGAGGAGAATGGATCAGCAAATTAAGAAAAGTTTAGAATGTACATAGACCTTTAACAGCTGAGTAGTGCACCCTTTTAATTCATTCAATTCAGATTATTGAAGTTGCTGGTACTAAGACTAAATGTAAGTTTTCTGCGATTGATTAATTTTAATAGAGGACTTTCTGAAACTAAATTGTGCATTCTTGGCACCCCACTAGGTTAGATACCTGTTTCTGAGATGACCTTTTATAACGTAATCAGTTTCAGAAGTGTTTACAAAAAGCAGTAGCCATAATGATAGAATGTCTAAAGGGTTGGGGGGTGGGTAGTCAGTATTACTGATAATGGTCTAGTATTAGTATTGGGGAAGACTAACGAGCCAGGAGCTTGATTTATGACTTAGCACATTGCTGTATAGGCTGAGCCAAAATGGTTTAAAAATGATTAGAAATAAGTGTTAAATATATTTCTCTTCTTAAATGCATGGGACATGTCTTTTTTATAATCAAAACTTTATTTACAAAGTTGTTTTCATTATTCCTTTTTACATAGTGTACAAACCAGCTGCAATGAGCATTGAAGTCAGTTTCAGTTCTAGACCATCTTTAACATCTCCAAATTAAGCCTAGTAATAACCATCATATATTATCATTCAGAGTTTGGTCTCAGTAACCACTATACCACCATGCAGTGTATAAGATGTTCACAGCTGTACTCATACAGTCGTCTTCATTCAATAAATTCTAGCATTGTTGAAACCAAATTCTTTATACCTGAGTCTGTTTCTTGTGATCCCTTTCTTTTTATTTTCACAGATCCCCTTCTTGCTGCTTATTCTTATTTATATACTCATCATCATTTGATTCCATAACAACCATCTACTTTTTAGCATTCTTTCCATCTTTTCTGCATACTGTTGATGGTTACCTTTCTTTATTTCATTCATTATTTCCACCACTTATTCCCACCTTATTTCTGACTTCTCCCATTTGCTTGTGATGGTTTTCTTAACTACCGCTGTATTGTTTGTGTCTGTTTACCTCTTAGATTTGATGGCTCTGGATCACTTAGTAGCAATGTTAATTCCTTACCTGCTACCTTGTTAAGAGCTTTGCAGGTCAACTTTTAAGTTTTCTAAAGTTTGACAGTTCCAGAAAATGTTTCCAGGTTCCCCTTGTTCCACTGTTATAGTGGGAATATCCTGTGTAATCTGTCTGGGAGTATAGAAATAGTTATGCAGGTACTTCAAAGCAAAAATTCTGAATTTCCTTGAACATTTTTGCAGTTCTTGGTGCTAAGCATATTTGTCTCAATTTATTTTTTTATTGGTTTCCCTAAGTTTTCAGCCTAACTAGTTCTTAATCTGTCTTCCAGCTCTTTATAACTGTCTGTCTTAGCTTTATAAGCTCAGGATGGTAGCTTCTTCTTTGTCGCAGTGTCCATTCTAGCAGTTAATATCTTCATCAAATCATGCATCTGAGTCTTTTTGTATATTATGCTTTGTGTGTTTCCATTCCCGAGTCATACCAAAGTATGCCACATGCCGTCTCTATGGAATCCTAAATTCTAACTTTGCCTATCCCAGTTCATTATGTTAAGGCATTCGTAAGTCGTTCCCTGTATACCTTATCACATGTGGATGAATAATCTAAACTAATTGCCTATGATTTGCTCTGGTTTACTTTGTCCTAGCTAGTCTGCTATATTTCCTCAATGTTGTAAGTATCATAAATGTGGCTGTGGGTCTGATACATAGAAGATAATGTTGCATGCAAGTAGGGACAGTGTTTCTTGCCTGCTCGACCAGTTGTAACTTGTATTATTGTGTCTTATTTGGGGATAGCCAAGGGCTCAAAATTACAAAGAGTAATGGGGAAAAGGGCATCCCTGTCTAGTTCCCAGTACAAGCTGAAATTAAACTTCCCCACTACCTTTATCTGTTTTTGGCATCCTGACCCAACAGTACTAGCCTGTCCTGATTTCATCCTGCTTGCCATTGTATCATTTAAGGTCTTGATGCTGTTAATGAAGTTTGCTTTCCTTCATTATCCATGCCGTTCAGTGTAGTTATAATGTGCTTTAACGTTGGCACCAGTCTATTAGCAAGAATTGTCATAAAAATCATATGATCTTGGTTTAAAATTGAGATTAGTATACATGAGCTTGGTTCTGTTGGATTTTCCCTTTTTTTGGTAGCACCATTACTACATTTTCCCAAGATTCTCGTACCTCCCCTCCGTTCAAGATGGCATTAAATAATACATACCCAATGTCTGTCACTTCATTGCCACCCAATTTTTAAATTTCTTCTTGGATACCATCTAACCCAGGTTTCTTCCCCGCAGCCTTCATGATTCATTGCCCTTTGAACTTCCTCCTTTGTAATTTCTCTTTGTTTTTATCATTCATCTCTCTAATTTACTTCACATTTATATCTTCCAGAATGTCTTAGATTCCAAATCTACTTCCTTCCCTTTGTCCTCTCTTTTATATAGCTTTGCATAGTAATTCCTGAATATCTTTAGAATTTTCATTGGGTCCATTTGTAATCTTCCATTTAATACATCTCTTAATTATTGACCAATTTCAGCACTTTTTGTGCTCTTATAAGAACTTTGTGTTGGGATTTACATCCAAAAAAAAAAAGTTGTTTTAGTGCTATTTTGTGTATTTATGTTAACTAGGTAATCCTCCTATCTTTTACTCTCCTTCCCTTTCTTGAGCTGTCAACCTTCCTCACTTCTGACAGTTATTAGTCATTCTCAGTTCTTCTAAGTAGCTGTTATTACTTGCCTCCCATTTAGTCTTTCCTTAATAGTTAACATTGTTTTCAAGGTAATTTTGATTGCCCTCCAGTCTAACCAAGTCCACTTGGATTTCCTGTATGTAAGTTTCATAGTGCCCTGAATCCAGCCTCTAAAGCTTTTTCCCATCAGGTGCATAGGAAGACAGCAGTGTCTTGTTACATTGGTCTGTCTCAATTTGTGGGATTGCAGGTGCATGATTCAAGAAAGTTATTGGATTGGTATTGAGGTTTGCCATGCCACCAGTCTGTTGTGTCACTACAGGAAATCTGTACAGCCTTACTTTGCTACTATATTTCCAGTCAAAATGTGCATTCCCTCTTAACTAGTTTGTGCACTAACCACTTCCACAACCCATACATTTTAAATATCTTTTGAGAA
This sequence comes from Protopterus annectens, assembly GCF_019279795.1. Lineage (NCBI taxonomy): Eukaryota > Metazoa > Chordata > Ceratodontiformes > Protopteridae > Protopterus > Protopterus annectens. The sequence continues at coordinate 339,235,275 of NC_056744.1, read as the reverse complement.
ATGTAGCCTCTTTTATTATATTTACCTTCCTCAGACCACCTGAAACATCATCCTGTGCTGAAAGCTTGTTATTTCTGTTAAGATGTTTTTAAGGTTTCAATTTTTATTTTAGGTCGAACATACACATTTGCCAGCTTGATCACTTTCCCCTAGCAACATCCTCTTAACATATCTTCCTAACGCATTAAACTTTTCCTCTTCATCTTTTTGAGTTAATGTTTTTTCTTTATCAAAGTACTGCTCCCTTTTTTTTCATTTGTCTGCGCTTCGTATCCATCCCTACCACTCTGCTTAATCAGTTTCCTGTGTCCCAGAGCACTGATGGAGGTTTCCTGAAGCATTACTGCTTGCAGTTTACATTTAAATGTAAATGCCAACACTTTGTTCTTTTTCTATTCATTGACTAATCATTCACATTCCACAGTAATGAATTAAAGCAGGCCATTCATAATGGAGGGATATCTACTTATTTCTGTTTTCAGATATTTATCTTAACTCTTCCTTTCTCCTTCTGCATCTGCATGCCTGATCTTTTCATGGCTGTTTCCTTAAATGTACTACTCCCTGTTTGAGTATAACAGAGCTGCGCCTTAAATCTGTTAAGTAATCCTATAACATCCCATCCCCCTCTATCTACTATATAACCAAACATGTTTAACAAAACTGTGTACAGCAATGTCTGAATAGACCTTCCTAACCAGAATGTACGCTCACTCTATGTACGTTTGCACATCACTTCAGCTGTCCATCCTAGTGTTTAAAACACTTTCAACTTCCTCTTATTGTTTTTTCTCCAGACCCTGAGAGCTCATTTTATTCATTCAGTATGTTAAGAACCCCCCAAGCTTTGTGCTTGTTGTCAGCCAGATATAACATGATCTCTTGTGCACTCTTTCTATCAGCATTTGCTTTGTCAATTTCCTTGTCTAAATTACAAGTGATGCACTCTTTTAATCTATTTAGTGTTAGTTTGTTTTTCTCCCTGCCTTTCTAACTGTCCTCCATAAAGTGGCATGTATCAGTTTATTGACAAAGCTCCTTTCAGATCGACTCCCTAATTGTTTGAATATATCGCCTTAAAGGTCAAAACCCATGTGTGTTTAGACTGTGAAGAAAGCTCTGAGCGATCTACAGCATTGCGCATACCCTCAAAATAACCAGTCAGTCACTCATATTTGCCAAGGTCCCACCCCTTGATGAAACTCCACCACTCTGGCAATTTTTATTTCTGGAAACAATCTTTTTCTCATTACTGGTGTGATATTCCTCACATTTTTACTATAAATGGACATAAACTTTTGGTAACAAACAATGAAGTCAGGTTAATAATTCAGATAAAGTTTTCCCTCTCCCCTTGTTGCAGAAAACTGTTGATACTGCCATCCACAGAACTACGATGGTATGTGACTGCCCTAGAGTGCTTCATGACTACTAAGACAGAATATTTACCTTGTAGTAAGTACACACAATACAAAAAATAACGTATTATTGTCCTGCAAAGACATAATCAAATGTGATGGATGTTTGTTCTTTGTAATTAGTCTGAACTATTCTGTTATTGCTTACATTTCTTTCTTTCTTTCTTTTTTTTTTTGTTTGTGAAATGTTTTGTATTTCTGCCGGGCTGAGCTTGAAATTGGTTAGTATTGATCAGTGCACTACCGTGGTAAACCAACACGAATGAATAAGTAAATATTACAGCTCATTTTCAAGTGTATTTGCAGCTTGATGTTGCATTGTCAGCATTCTGTGTTGCACTCAGAGCAACTTGTGCACAATTTGCCTGTCTAGTAGCGTAAAAATTGGGAAGAGTTTTATTGTTAACCTGTGGTTGTTTGGGGAAGAGAACCATGGATTTGTCTGCTGGCATTCTGCCCTATTCTTTCGTATTGGATTCCCTGTCTGCAGAATCTCTCTGCAGCTCCTCATTTACCAGTTCCACTGCTAGGTATGCCTTCATGCCCTTTGGGTAGAACAAGCAACATGTGGCTGGATAAAGTAACTTCAATCTTTAAACCCTTTTCCTTATATAAACTTATTGTGGGTGATTACTTCTTTGTTGTCTGGTCTGCTGAGTTTTTCTGAATTTTCTTTGTATAATATATACTGGTTTTATTAATTTTTAGTGTCTGGCCTTTTTGTATACAGCTTTGACAGCACCTGTTCTTTTTTCATTTGATGTGGAATTTCACTAATATCAGTCTTACTATCCTTTTGTCCAGTGCACTAGGCAGATAGAGCCGGTGAATTCTTTTAATTTTTAAGTTCTCATCTATGGTCTCTGTCCATTTGTTAATGCATTCAGGAGCAACTTGCTAACAATTGGTACCTTACAGCTTTTTGGGTCTTTATAGTTGAATATTTCAAACTGCCTTTTCATGAGCAATTGTCCAGTTTGTCTAATTTTATCTTCATCTGTTAATGTAACATTTCTCGTTCCAATAACGTCCCTTTCAATTCTTAAATTTATTTCTGTTTTTCTCTTATGTATTCTTCCAAAGTTCCTTTTATTTTCAACACCACCTTGTACGTTTTATTGATTTTCCCAGCGTAGAGGCACGGTTTGGATCATTTGGACGCTGTTGTGAGTGCCGAGGCTCTGTCTCCATTGCCATGGTTTCTCTGGCTTCATGTCCACTTGGATACAATCCTTCCCACCAGTGTCTTTATTTTTCTTAGCTGTTTTCTTCTAGGTTTTCCTCTAGGGTACATGGGAAAGCTTTCCCTTTCAGTAAATTTACTTCAATACTAGTTTTACTGGCTTTGTTTTTTAATTTTTTTGGCGGTCAGGTTGGGAGAGCTAATTGTAGGTGCCTACCCACACACTGCCATACTGGAAGCTCCCCTACATGGGGCATGTCTTACCTGAATATCTGAAACTTGGTTTTAATAAAGTCATTACCATAATAAAATCTGAGAAGCTCTGTGCCAAGTCATCATTTATGGGTTTCCTTGGTATAATGCACTACTGTTCCAAGTTCATGCCAAACCTGTCAGCTGGAGCAGTGCATCTCAGGAAGCTGTTAAAACAGGATATTGCATGATCCTGGTCACAGGAACAGGAGAGGTTTGAGATGCTAAAAAAAAGCTAGTTACTGAAACATTTCACTTTAAAGTTCTGTAATGTTTTGCACCGAGTGACACTTCAAATGGATGCCAGCCATCAAAGGCTTGGAGACACTTTACTGCAGAAAGTTTGGGTTTCTAAATGTTTTTTTTTTAAACACCCTTATTAAATTATCACTAAAGATACAGCCAGACATACATTAATAAAACAAACCATATGTCTCCAATTACATACATTATATTTTTCATATGTTCTTTTTATAGCTATCATCAGTCCATTACATACATTGCTTAATCCTTGCATTCCCTTAAACCTCTCTCCTCCTCCTAAATCTTATTTTTCATGTATTGTTCCCACAGTTTCCATTTCTTTCTCTGTAATTTGCTTCTTCCCTATCCTAAAGATTCTACTTCTGTTTTTTTTTATATCTCCGATACAGTACTTAGTACTTCAAATAAAGTTGGCTTAGACTTTGATTTCCTTTTTCTAGTAATTGTTTTTTTTTTTTTTGGTACCTGCTAGAATTAAATTTAGCAAGGCCTTAGTATGTCTAGGCTATTCAGATCCTATATCCCAGCTTAAAAGAATAATTTCCTTAGTTATACCCATTTTCTCACCCAGTAATTCTGACAGCGTGCCAACTCATACTCCCAAAACATATGTTCCCAGCTATCTTTTTACTACCCCTCACACCTCTAACATATGCCATCTACCCGAGTAAAAATTCTTTGGAGTCTGCTTGGGGAATAAAATACTTATATAAACACTTCCAAACAAAAATCCTAAACCTTCTAGAATTTTTTTTCCATACTTGGGAGCCATGCACGTCTTCCCATTGCTCCATTGTAAACTGCAATCCAGTCTCTCTTCCCAATCTTTTCTAACCTCCTCTGATTTATTCTTATCATAATCATGCAGTATTTTATATGCCCAAATAACTGTCCATTTTTTATCAGCTGCTTCTGTTCTAGATTCAGTTAAAAACTCTACTTAAAGAAGGTTTTTCATTTAGGATTCCCCTATCCCTTTCTCTTTGCCTTTACTCTGATATCAAATCCATGGTAGGGAACGCAGTATCTAGAGAGCCTGCAGTCCAAATGTCTTCTTGGTCTCCTCCCATTCTGTTACCTTTCCCTCTCTTGTCATTTTTTACCTGTACATTTGCTCCTTTGCCACTTTTCTCTGGTAAATTCCACCCCCCCCCCCCTTTGCTATTCTCTGCAGTCATCCCTGGAACAAAATCTCCTTTCTCCATTCTCACGTTGGCGTATTTCTCAGAATACTTTCTGCCACTTTATGATATAATGTTCTGTATGATTATTATTATTCTCCTTAAGGATCTGCATCCAGAATACCACTCTGTCCTTATTTCTGTAATCTTCCCCTGTTTCATTGTCCTCCCTTTCTACACTGAATAATGACATTTTGTTTGTGTTATGTATATGAGCATTAATTGTGTAGCTCTATAAAATATCCCTTCAAATCAGGTCATCCCAAACCACCTTGTTCTCTTAGAAGGATCAGCTTTTCCCAATTAACCTTTGCCCACTTCCTGTGCCAGATAAAATCTTTCAATTTTTTATTAATTATTGTCCACGACTTCTCCTCTGGTTGATTAAAAAATATACCTGATCTGTATGTACAGTGAAATGGACTAAAAACATTTTCACTGCTTGAGCATGGGGTGACCTACAAGAGTGGAGGAAGATGCACACAGGTGGATTATATCTTATGTAGAAGGGCCAGTTTGAAGGAGATTGGAGGCTGTAAAGTGGTGTCCGGAGAAAGTGTAGTTAGGCAGCATAGGATGGTGATTTGTAGGATGACGTTGGTGATCAAGAAGAGGAGGAGGAGTGTGAGGGCATCACCAAGGATCAAATGGTAGAAATTGAAAAAGGGTAATTGTGAGGTGGAGTTCAGGGATGAGTTAATACAGGCACTGGGTGGCAGTGAAGAGTTAACAAATAGCTGGGTAACTACAGCAGAGCTAGTAAGGGAGACGGCTAGAAAAGTGCTTGGTATCACATCTGGACAGAGGAAGGACGACAAGGAGACATGGTGGTGGAATGAGGAAGTACAGGAGAATGTACAGACAGAGGTTGGCAAAGAAGAAGTGGGATTGTCAGAGAGATGTAGAAAGTAGACAGGAGTATAAGGAGATGAGGTGCAGGGCAAAGAGAGAGGCAAGATTACGTTGGTTTGGACATGTACTGAGGAGGGATGGTGAGTATATTGGGAAAAAGATGCTAAGGATGAAGCTACCAGGTAACAGGAAAAGAGGAAAGCCTAAGATAAGGTTTATGAATGTGGTGAGAGAGGACATGCAGGTGGTTGGTGTGACAAAGCAAGATGCAGAGGACAGGAAGAAATGGAAACAGGTGATCCGCTGTGGCGACCCCTATGGGAACAACCGAAAGAAGATGATGATGATGATGTATCTTACTATGTACATCCATAAACAAGAGCTTCTTGTTTCTCAGTTTGTATTATCTTTCGTTTAGTGTCTTTCTACATGTCCTTAGCTGCCGTAGCAGAAGCCTTTTTAATTCATACTTCTAAATAATTCATCTTATTGTGTACACACAGGTATGGGTATTGCTTGAACCAATTCATGTATGGATACAGAATTTACGGCTATAGACTTTGTTTTATCTTCATTAATTTTATATCCCAAAAATACTTGGAACTGAAAATGTTCCATAACACTGACATGTCCCTTTCTAGATTTATCAGTACAAATAATAATGTCTACAAATAAAGCCAGCTCTTCTTGATTACCGTACCAGTTATATCCTTGAAATTCTGAGTCCCTTTTTTGCCAATAGCTCCAGATATAAAGCAAATAAAGGAAATAGCACACACTTCCCTGGTTCCTGTGTTCAAACACAATTTATCGGAGATGGACCTTCCCACTTTAATTCTTGCCTCTGATCCTTCATATGTCCTCCTAATTAACCTTATTGTATCAGGGAATGAAAATGCTTCCTTTGCCATACTCAAAATCCCAGCTTACTCTGAATGCTTTCTCTGCATCAAGACCCACCAACAGTGATATTTTCTTACATTCTGCTTCCCTCTGGATCATCATTGTTCTGTTAATAAAAACTCAGAACAACTCACTTCAACTTGAAAAACAAAACAAAAACACTGGAGCCAGAGTAAGTTGTTCTGTTAATGTTTTCAAATGTTTGTCCCCTTTACAAAATGACATTGATTCAAATGTATCAATTTTTGCAACAGCTTTGCCTTTCGTTTAGGGTAGCCGTTTTTTCTTTGATTTACTTTCATACCACTGTATGACAGAGAAGGGCATACTTGTTCCATTATATTTAAGAAAAATCAGAGCGGAGTGAGACCACAAGCTACTACAGAACATTTGTAAAATGTCTCTTCCTGAGATGCTAGCGAGACTTTAGGAGTGTCACTCAGCTTGCAGAAATATACCTTACAAGTCCAGTATAAACCAGATAATTTGACACATAGCAGAGCTTAAGGAAGTTCCGTGGATTATTTCATAATTATGAGTATCAGCTGGGAAGCTTAGGAGCAAATGTGTAAAAGAAGACGAAAGAATTGTACTTATCACCAAACACTGTTATGGACAGCTTACCTTATAGTGTTAAGTCAGTGCCTCTGGTTATTCAAGTGTAGTTTCAATGTTATGATGAGATTGTGTGTACAGACTTGTGACAGGCTTTTCCTTTATACATAACTTTGAGATATAGGAGTTGTGTCTGGGAATACCCAAATGTAGGGAAATATGTGGTGTAGTTTTATAGCTTCATAGATCAAAATGGTTAACTTATTAGAGTGAACTAGTCATTTTTTTATCTGTTTCTTCTGTTCCTTCGGTGGCAGAGCTGTACTTGACTACAATAAGGCTCAATCCATGAGAGTCACAGCAGCTACCACTGCCTTTATTGGGGGGGGGGGTGAACACCCTGTCATCTTGGAAGTAGCTATCTGGTCATCAGACTGCACCTTCTCAAAACACTGTAGCCTGAGTTTTTCCTTGAGGGCCAGGATAAGTTTTGCCACTGCCATGCTTTGGGGTCTGCTCTCTTCACAACCTTCTGGCCTCTGAGCTCTGGGAGTCCTTCCACATGTTATGCCTCTAAAAGTGAATGTTGTGTTGAATACAGTACAGTTGTATTTTAAACTTACTGTAATTGTAGATACCCAGGTGTGTTCACTGTTAGTCTTAATTCCCTCCTACCATCCATATTCCCCCTTTCTGTCCATCACCAGGCAGTGTCAATAAACTGGGCTTACTTAAAACCCGCAGACTCAGATTGGGCCTTCAGTTAAGTTTCTGTTCCCTGGCAATTACTCTGTCTGGTCCATTTTTTTCATCTCTGTACAAGTGTTCTTTTCCAGCCATTACAAGAAAGATCTGAAGATGGAGATGCCCTTCTTAGACTACTGATGTCCTGGCACCCGAGTAGAAGGAAGTTAGCTAAAGCCAGTGGGGGTAAGAGATGTGGAATTTGTGCAAGCAGTAAGGCTCCCTGCAGGCAGGAATTCCAGATGTTGTGACTACAGCATTAGAAATGCTCAGTTATAGTTATGTTAAGCTCCAAACACAGCTGTACCTTCTTACACTGTCACTGTTGTTCTGTCATTATAAAATATTTGAGCACAGTTTTAATGACATTTTTTTAAGTGCTGTAGTGTTCATAGTTCCATAACATGGAACATCTGAAGTCGCATTTAGAACAGTAACACCTAGCAGGTGAGCACAAGTCTGTTTTCTAGGAGTACTTCACAGGTAAGAGTACATGTGCAAGGAAGCACCTTCTCTCTCAGATCAGAAACTGAAAGTTCTCCCAACATGAATGTTTATTTTCAAGTACACTTTCATCTGCTTCTTACAGAGATCTGGTGGATGAAGCTAAGAACTATCTACTTCTGCCTCAAGAGCGTCCCTTGATGCAGGGTCCCAGAACTCGGCCTCGGAAGCCCATCCGTTGTGGAGAGGTGTTGTTTGCAGGTAGGTGGTGTGTTGTTACTTAGCCCACACATATGACTGTTTGTAAGGAAATGCAGTACTAAGGTGTAGCTTGTATAGTGTCTTTCTTTCCAGGTATCTGTTCCCATGTAGCTGCTTCCGGCTTCGGAAAAGGGGAATATTCATTATTCATTTTGTGATTATTGGTAAATGTTATCTGCAGTAGTTACCCTTTGAAGGTAGTACCTGCAGATCAGTCCACCTTTACAGGTAGTGGCACACTGCCACTGCTTCAAATGTTCCCATGTAGCCAATACCTATGGTGCCTGCTTGAGAAGGTGCCTTATCAGACAGGCAGAACATTTTCCACTGCTGTTGATGTGCTATGTAAACTGTATCTGCAGGGGCATTGTGCCATCCTTGGTGGACTGTACAGTGTCATCAGCCTGTTGATGTGCTATGTAAACTGTATCTGCAGGGGCATTGTGCCATCCTTGGTGGACAGTACAGTGTCAGCCTGTTGATGTGCTATGTAAACTGTATCTGCAAGGGCATTGTGCCATCCTTGGTGGACAGTACAGTGTCATCAACCTGTTGATATGCTATGTAAACTGTATCTGCAGGAGCACTGTGACTTCCTTGGTGGACAGTACAGTGTCATCAGCTTTAGATGTCTTAGGTGTATGGAGTCTATAGCGGGGTTGGTACTTTTTATAGCTATGTTTCTACTCAATTCTTTGCATCGAGTATCCTCTGAAAAGGGTACTTGTAGGTAGTAATGGACCCAGCGGTGACATGAATGGAAGATGTGGTGCTGATCAACTCTTGTGAATGAGTGGCACTAATTAAAAGTCTTGGAAATGTCGAGCCATTGCTACGGAATCTACATGACTTTTGTCATCTTCTCCACTGTTTCTGTCATCCAGCTGTGGCTCATCTCCTTCCTGTTTGTCCTTGAGCAGTAGCAGATACTGCAAAAATGCTTAAAATTGTTTCATTCTGGACCAGAATTAAGATGAGCATAACTAGTACCTTACAATTACGTAACTGTAGGAAACACAGCTGTACAAAACTCCAGGAGTAGTTCTACAAACCTGCATATCTGACACACACATGCTGACTGGTTCTTCCCCTTGCTGCACTTCAGAATCTGTCTTGAAAATGGCTCTACCTTATTGCACACAATTCCATGGCCGAAATGATAGGCAAGATTTACATAAGTAAAGTCAGTCAGTGTCCAACTGCAGTATGGTTTTGTGCCAAGTAAGCAACTTCATGATAATCTGCTGGAGTGTCCGGACTCATAATGTCGTTATAAAGACACTGTACAATGTACCCTTTCAGTGCAAAACAGTGCAGTACTAAAGGGATGTCGGGTATATGGGACTTTTACTGGCTTGTATGATTTGTAAAAATGTTCCTCTAGCATAAGTCAAAAAATGAGTAAAATAAAATAAATACTGTGCATGTCAGTAACGTGGTTTCTTTTACCCTTGTCTTCCACCAACACCCAAGCATGTAATGCAGCCTCCCTTATTCACATGCATTGTGTTCTTACTTAAATGTTTTAATTGCAAACAGTTTAAAAATACATTTTATTTTCATGTGTCTTTATTCTGAAATTGATGCTGATTTTTTTCTGATGTTTCTAACGAGTTAACTCACATACTGTCTTTCCCTGTTAACTGGATAGAAATACATAGTCTCCGCTTCATTATCTATTTATATTTATTTATGCAATCACTTTTCCTGTTGACTGGATAATAATACATACACTCCCGCTTCATTATTTATAGTTATTATTTGCATGGTTACTTTCCAGACTACTCTCCTGGTTCATTATTTATTTATTTACATGGTCACTTTCCCTGTTGTCTGAAGAGTAATACATACTCTCCCACTTCATTACATATTTATTTACACAGTCACATTCCCTGTTGACTGGATAGTAATACATAACTCTCCCGCTTCATTTATTTACATGGTCACTTTCCCTGTTGTCTGGAGAGTAATACATACTCTCCCACTTCATTACGAATTTATTTACACAGTCACATTCCCTGTTGACTGGATAGTAATACATAACTCTCCCGCTTCATTTATTTACATGGTCACTTTCCCTGTTGTCTGGAGAGTAATACATACTCTCCCACTTCATTACGTATTTATTTACACAGTCACATTCCCTGTTGACTGGATAGTAATACATAACTCTCCCGCTTCATTTATTTACATGGTCACTTTCTCTGTTGTCTGGATAATAATACATACTCTCCCGCTTCGTTATTTATTTATATCTATTTACACTGTCCTGTTTCCTGTTGACTGGATAGTAATGCGTACTCTCCCATGTCATAGACTAATTGGCATGGTAATATAACTTAAAAATAATTTGTTTCATGCTATTTCTGTAAGGCAGTCCCCGTTTCATGCTACTTCTGTAAGTCATCCTTGCTGGGCGTGGTTATCTGAGGGTCTTTTGCACCTTATTTTGTGTGCTTCCCCTTAATACCACTCACAAAGTATCTTTAATGTAAGCTCCCCTCAAGCCTGTTAGCCACATGCTGCAAATAAATGTAGGCTGTTCATTCCAATATTGCTTTACCCTTTTGTGAATTAAAGCTCTGGGCTATCACATTTCCATCTTCCCTGCAAGATTATAATGTTCTTTAGTTTTGACTGACTAACTGGGTAAAACGAAATGGAGTTCGTGGAATTTAGCATTTTAAACTATATCACTCATTCAGCAGAACCTGCATTTTTACCTTTACTATGTGTTCTGTCTTTTGGCTTTATTTATTTAAAATATGCTTTCATTCTGTTTGTGTACAACATAATTATAATGGAGTCACAGTAGTGACTAGAAACTGCAGTAGCAATTCATCTAAAAAAAAAAAAAAAAAAAAAAAAAACATGAAAATTCATTCTTTTAATAACCCTAAACCAGTGGCCTTGCTCATACTGAACAGTTTGGGTTAAACTAAATCATAATCAGTTCTGTAACATTACTGTCCACAGTGAGCCTAACTATGATGCATAAACATATGGCTCCGAGTTCTGGGGCTAGTGTTTGGTGGTTTTGGGGGCTGGACAGACCTCCTTACACTGTTACCATTTTTTATGGTGAATCTGTTTGCTGATTGTTTAAACTGGAAGAAGTACAATTTAGATGAGTCATGTAATGTCTTCTGTTACATGAGCTGTCCCTTTAGATAAGTTTACTTATTTTCTTCTGGACATGCCAGTAGTGAGTAGTTAAGCAATAACATTAGCAACTGTTAAATATTTGTCCAGCTTGCCCTTGTAAAAAGACAGTTGAGTCTAGTGGGTTTACCTGGTTAATAAAGGAATAAAAGAGGTGTTGAGTGGTAGTTAATTTGGATGTGTTGTACTAAGAGGATTTGTAGGTAGTAATGAGCATAATTTTATCATACATTTATTAAACTAGAATAAATAGCAATAATATGTCATTTTTGTTTTACTCTCAAAGCTTTGCTGTATTTTACTGCCACAGAAGTAGGCTCAGAGTAGATTTACTGTTTTTTTTTTTTTTGTAATGGGTGCAAAGTGCAAATCAGTCCGACATAGCATACCTCTAGAGTGCTGTCACAATTGTAAAGTTCTGCAAGGACAGCAGAACTTGAATGCAAGTGAAAAATGCAAATGAAACTGTAAACAACATGGTAAAGCCTGAGTCAAGCATTGTAGGATTATTGGCTATTTGTGAATGCAGACAGTGATTAGGGAAGTATAGGACCCTGAGCACACCTCTCTAAATACACCTGTGACTGCTGAAGATATGTAATTTTATAGGTAGGAAACACACAGCTTTGTATTTTTGCTTTCTGTTGTACAATGAGCTCACAGTAGATGATGTCATTCCTATGTAGATAGTACTGTGCCCATTGCATCAAGTGCTTGGAGTAAATGTTTTTTGTAAGAGCCATGTCCTTTGTGTGTCCATATCACTGGCCGCTGCTGCTGATGGCCTGAGTAGGTGCTGTTTGTGAGAGGAGATGCTGTCATAGGTTAGCAAAATGCTGTGTAGTTGGTATCTTCAGGATGTGATAACTTTACCAGGTACGTAGTACATTACCCTGGATCCTGATGCCTTGGAGACAGTAATTTTATTCCCAGTTTTCAGTATTGTCAGACTGAAACAGCTGTGTTCAGTGGAACAGTCAGTTGTCATCACAGGGACCACACTGCTGTATGAATCCATCAGAATTGGCTAAAGACAGTGCCTGCTTTGCTACTTGTATTTTCAGACATCTCCATCAACCCAAGTTCCTCCTTTGCCCCTGGAGTAGCTTTACACCATTTTCAGTTCTTTTCTGCCTCAAGAAGTGAGTGGTCATTAGTCCATCTGACCATCAGTCCTTTCCAGGTGACTTTCAGAGAATGATTTGTACTCAGCGTAAGTTACCTATTGCTTTTTGTAGTGTAATTGGATTGTGTAAAGTATTTTTCTGTTTGGCTGTCAAGGTTTTTGGGTTAGAACCTCTGATCAAATTCTGAGGGATATGACATCCCTGGAAAAGTTAACCAGCGAGTGTGCTTATAGAGGTCAGATTCCTCTAAAAGATTGGTATCTGCCATTATCTCTTTTACATGAGAGGGGAACACTGTCTCCTGCTGTGAGACTTTGCAAGTTTCAGAAAGAAGGGAAGACTTTGTAGACCTGCCTAGATCAGAAAAGCTTGAGGCATTTATGCTGGTATTTCTTTAGGTCAGGAAAAATCCTCCACCAGTAGTCTAAAGACTAGAAAGCATAGGAAGAGGGTGTGACCAAAGACATTTGCCATGAAAGAAGCTACAGGCAGGGAGCTTGTAGGTCTATGGTGACCCTCCAGTTTCACTGAGACTTGAGGTTACTGGACCTAGTGAGGCTCTGATTTGCATACCTCTGCTGCTACATCCAGCTTATACTAGATGTTCTTCATGTTTCACTGTTGCAATCGTCACATTTGGGTTATCTGCTTGCAGTAGCCCTCAGTTGTCTGATTGTCAAAGTTTTGGGTCCTGCGTCGGTTGCTGTCTCATCTTCCATGATGTCAGGTAGTCAGGGGTATAAAGCATGCAGCCGGCGACATTTTATCAGTCTTTCTTGCCGTGCGGTGCCCGAAGCAGAAGCAGTTTGCAAGTGCCGGTCGGCTGACTCTGAAAGTTTCGTTTTCGAGTTTCAGATCCAAAGTCTTAAACTAAGCTAAGTACCCCGTTGGGGATCTTTTTTCATGCTCTAAACCGATGTCAGTAAAAGTTAACAGTTGTATTTCTTGTAGAAAGTAAATACCTCATAAAGATTTTCATTCATACTGCATTCCTTGCTTAGGCCCAGACCACGACGTATCTCACTGTCGGTTTTGTGCCTTATTCAAACCTCATACTATTCGTCGTCGGTTCATTTTCGCATCCAGATATTTTGGTACTCTGTTCAATTATCCAGAAATAGCTTCGGTAAGCCACCCGACTACCGACATTCTGAAAAAACGCAAAGATAAAGGCAGAGACAGACCGCATGGGTCCAAAGCTGCCGACGACGCTTCTCCTAAGCTAGTCGCCAGTACTCAGTGAGGCGCTTTCGCAGCCCCTGATACCCACTACTTCAGATTCGCAGGCCTCTACTGAGACCCATTCGGAGTCCGGTATGCCAAGAGATGCTTCTTCGACTGTGTAACCTGCAGATGTGTCTGCCTTGAATGGGTCCGGAGCGGCTGTGCAGGCACTGGCTTCTGAGGGTGTATTCAGGCCTACTGACTTGCATATTAAACCGATGCCATCTTCTTCTTCAAGGCCTAAAACTCGATCTGTGCCTAAAAAAACGACACCCAGACCGCATGGTCAGGCCCCTATGCCCAAAAAACAAATGAGAAGAATGGCTGAGGACCTTATTACTCTAATCAGGGGAAGCCACCCTTCCCCCCTCTAAGAGACCTAGGACTGATTTTCCTTCTTATTCTTCTGATCAGGATTCTGAAATTTCTGTTTTCTCTGATGACCAGGATTTGCACTTATCTACCTATGAGTATTCTGATGCAGAGGACTCCATTCCCTCTGCTTCCCCTCCAGAGGATTTCTCTTTTGTTGAAACCTTGCATACTCTTAGGGAGCATTTCTGCTGGGAAAGCCAGGATTACTCTGACTCCAAAAAGAGGCTTAGGAAATTCTTACTCCTGCCTCAACACAGGCCTTTAGCTATCCCTCCTGTACTGGACATTGTAGATGATGCCTTCTCTGAATCTAGCCTGGCCCCTGGCACTTTACCTCCTGCTCCCAGAAAGCCTGATGGGTATTACAGGGTACCTGACTCTCACAAGTTCCTCTTTAAAAATCCTACTGCAGATCCTGAGACCATTTCACAGGGACCGAAGGGCATTAAGGCTACTACTGCCAAAAATCCTACCCCCTCTGATAGAGATTCCAGGGTGCTGGATAGATGGGGTATACACTTCTGCAACTTTGGCCATTTGGGCTTTAAACTGCCAGTTTCATATGTTAAAGTATCAGCAGCATATTATTGGATTGCTTTAACCGAAAATGATGTTGATTCCTGACAGTGCTTAAAATAAAGAATTACAGGATTTAATGCATTCTGCTGAACAAGTTGGAAAACATACTTTGCAATGTGGTTTTGATTCATTAGAGGCATCTTGCAGGGCTGCTGTCACTGTGTCTGTACTTAGAAGCCATGCCTGGCTTAAGGAGCAATCCTTGCCAGATTATGTTAAAGCTAAATCACTGGATGCTCCCTTAAACCAAGACTGCCTATTTGGCAACAAAGCAGAAGAAGTACTTAAAAAGATGGAAGAAAAAGCTAAATCTATGCAAACTGTTAAATATTTCCGGCAAGTACAACCTCCCAGATTTAGTAGGCATTGGCCCTCTAAGAATTGGTCCTTTCCTGCCTCTTCCAGGCCTTCTAAGTCCAAACCCAGAACCAGCAGAACACACAGGCTTAAGTCCCAAGGTACTCGCAGGCCTAAGCAGTGGGGGGCTCCCACTTCCAAAGCAGAGTTTCCCACAGATACAGATTCCAGTTCCACTCCTTACCAACCCCAAAAGGCTGGCCAGACCTATCCACAAATCAGTGGGCAGAGGCTCAAAAGCAAGTTTTCTCTCTTTTAAGCATCAGGGCTATTCAACCTGTTCCAGAAGAAAAATGGGAGCAAGGTTTCTACTCAAGACTTTTCCTGGTACCCAGAAAAGCCAATTCCTGGCGTCCTATCCAAGGCTCCAGAGTGCATCCCTGCATTACCAGGCTATAACTCACACCACACTTTTCGGCCATCTAACCTGGACCAGAACACCAAAGGCGGAGGTGTGTCCATATTCATTAAGGATATTCATACCTTCAGGCTCGTTGCTCAGCATAATGCATCCGAGGTTATCCAAATACAACTAACTCTGGGAAAAACTGCAGTCCAAATTGTAGCTTGCTACAGATCCCTCACCATGCCCCAGGATTCCCACTCCTGTTTTCATGATATACTGGAAAATATTAGGGTTCAACCAAACACTTTAATAATGGGTGATTTCAACTACCCTACCATTAACTGGGAAAACTATTCGTGTACCAACTCCTTCGCTTAACACTTTCTGGAATTCATAAATTCCAATGCCCTGGATTAACTTATCCACACTCCCACCAGGGACAACAATATCCTATACCTAGTCATTACCAACTTTTGTAACCGGTGTTCCACACCTGAAGTCAGCTCCTCGTTGGTCAGATCCGACCATCAGCTAATCACCCTAGATATCCTCATCCCAACCCCACCCCCCATTAAGAAAACCATGGTAAAAATTTTCTCCAAAGCCAACTTCATGCTTCTAAAGACAGAAGTGGTGAACTTCATGACACCCATGCAGATGGACAATACAGATGTCCTTCAAGGATGCATCTGCAGTCTTTACAAATGGGTTGTCCTGTCGTCAGGCAGCCCTTCGGTCGGCCGGATTCCAAAGTCTGGGTCTGGCTTCGGCTGGTGTCGCACTTCACCCGACGTCATTGCGGCAGTTCTTCGGGTATAAAGGCATCAGCCGACGCCATTTTCCTCAGTCTTTCTTGCCGCGTGGTGCCCGAAGCAGAAGCTGTTCGCAAGTGCCGGTCGGCCAGATCCAGAGATTACTACTACCGAATACTACTTCGAAGACTTCTATAAAGCTAAGTACCCCGTTGGGGACTCTTTCTTGCCTCAGCCGATGTCAGAGAAAGTTAATAACTGTTTATCTTGTGGGAAACAAATACCTCATAAAGATTTCCACTCCTATTGCATACATTGTTTAGGCCCAGACCACGACGTAGCAGCTTGTCTAGCCTGTGCTTCTTTTAACCGACGGACGCTTAGACGTCGGTCGGACTTTGCTGAGCAGATTTTCGGCTCCGATTTTGCCTACATTATGCCGTTGGATCCTCCGACTACGCAAATAACCAAAAAGCGCAAAGAAAAGGACCGACACTTGCGGTCCGCGGTTTCGGCCGAAACCGCGGTTAAGCAAACCACGAGTGTCTCGGTTTCGGCCGAAACCGAGCAAGCGGTTCTTTCTTCAGCCGATATCATGCCTTCTACCGAGGCCTCTTCTAACCTGGTAGAAACGGCTTCTGAAATCCAACCTTGCCAGGCTGCATAGAGGGTATGAGAAAGCTACAGTGGTACCTAAAGAACTTAAGGTCCCAGCACAAGCACAGCCTAGAAAC